>NC_083442.1:3917952-4132952 GCF_020745735.1 Hemiscyllium ocellatum | reverse complement strand
CTCCCTCTCTCTGAGACTGTCGGTGTATCTCTCCCTCTCGCTGTGTGAGACTGTGGGTGTATCTCTCTCTCTCTCTCTCTCTCTCTCTCTCTCTCTCTCTCTCTCTCTCTCTCTGAGACTGTGGGTATATTTCTCCCTCTCTCTGAGACAGTGGGTGTATCTCTCCCTCTCGCTGTGTGAGACTGTGGGTGTATCTCTCTCTCTCTCTGAGACTGTGGTTGTATCTCTCTCTCCCTCTCTGTGTGAGACTGTGGGTGTATCTCTCCCTCCCTCTCTGTGTGAGACTGTGGGTGTATCTCTCCCTCCCTCTCTGTCTGAGACTGTGGGTGTATCTCTCCCTACCTCTCTGTCTGAGACTGTGGGTGTATCTCTCCCTCTCGCTGTGTGAGACTGTGGGTGTATCTCTCTCTCTCTCTCTCTCTCTCTCTCTCAGACTGTGGGTGTATCTCTCCCTTTCTCTGTGTGAGACTGTGGGTGTATCTCTCCCTCCCTCTCTCTCTGAGACTGTGGGTGTATCTCTCCCTCCCTCTCTGTCTGAGACTGTGGGTGTATCTCTCCCTCCCTCTGTCTGAGACTGTGGGTGTATCTCTCCCTCCCTCTCTCTCTGAGACTGTGGGTGTATCTCTCCCACCCTCTCTGTCTGAGACTGTCGGTGTATCCCTCCCTCTTGCTGTGTGTGACTGTGGGTGTATCTCTCTCTCTCTCTCTCTCTCTCTCTCTCTCTCTCTCTCTCTCTCTCTGAGACTGTGGGTGTATCTCTCTCTCTCGCTGTGTGAGACTGTGGGTGTATCTCTCTCTCTCTCTCTCTCTCTCTCTCTCTGAGACTGTGGGTGTATCTCACCCTCTCGCTGTGTGAGACTGTGGGTGTATCTCTCTCTCTCTCTCTCTCTCTCTCTGAGACTGTGGGTGTATTTCTCCCTCTCTCTGAGACTGTGGGTGTATCTCTCCCTCTCGCTGTGTGAGACTGTGGGTGTATCTCTCTCTCTCTCTGAGACTGTGGGTGTATCTCTCTCTCGCTGTGTGAGACTGTGGGTGTGTCTCTCACTCTCTCTGAGACTGTGGGTGTATCTCTCCCTCCCTCTCTGTGTGAGACTGTGGGTGTATCTCTCCCTCCCTCTCTCTCTGAGACTGTGGGTGTATCTCTCCCACCCTCTCTGTCTGAGACTGTCGGTGTATCCCTCCCTCTCTCTCTCTCTCTCTCTCTCTGAGACTGTGGGTGTATTTCTCCCTCTCTCTGAGACAGTGGGTGTATCTCTCCCTCTCGCTGTGTGAGACTGTGGGTGTGTCTCTCCCTCTCTCTGAGACTGTGAGTGAATCTCTCCCTCCCTCTCTGTCTGAGACTGTGGGTGTATCTCTCCCTCCTTCTCTGTGTGAGACTGTGGGTGTATCTCTCCCTCTCTCTGTGTGAGACTGTGGGTGTATCTCTCCCTCCCTCTCTGTGTGAGACTGTGGGTATATCTCTCCCTCCCTCTCTCTGAGACTGTGGGTGTATCTCTCCCTCCCTCTCTGTCTGAGACTGTGGGTGTATCTCTATCTGTCTCTCTGAGACTGTGGGTGTATCTCTCTCTCTCTCTCTGTCTGAGACTGTAGGTGTATTTCTCCCTCTCGCTGTGTGAGACTGTGGGTGTATCTCTCCCTCCCTCTCTGTGTGAGACTGTGGGTGTATCTCTCCCTCCCTCTCTGTGTGAGACTGTGGGTGTATCTCTCCCTCTCGCTGTGTGAGACTGTGGGTGTGTCTCTCCCTCTCTCTGAGACTGTGAGTGTATCTCTCCCTCCCTCTCTGTCTGAGACTGTGGGTGTATCTCTCCCTCCTTCTCTGTGTGAGACTGTGGGTGTATCTCTCCCTCTCTCTGTGTGAGACTGTGGGTGTATCTCTCCCTCTCTCTGTGTGAGACTGTGGGTGTATCTCTCCCTCCCTCTCTCTGAGACTGTGGGTGTATCTCTCCCTCCCTCTCTGCCTGAGACTGTGGGTGTATCTCTACCTGTCTCTCTGAGACTGTGGGTGTATCTCTCTCTCTCTCTCTCTCTGTCTGAGACTGTGGGTGTATTTCTCCCTCTCGCTGTGTGAGACTGTGGGTGTATCTCTCCCTCCCTCTCTGTGAGAGACTGTGGGTGTATCTCTCCCTCCCTCTCTGTGTGTGACTGTGGGTGTATCTCTCCCTCTCTGTGTGAGACTGTGGGTGTATCTCTCCCTCTCTCTGTGAGAGACTGTGGGTGTATCTCTCCCTCCCTCTCTGTGTGAGACTGTGGGTATATCTCTACCTGTCTCTCTGAGACTGTGGGTGTATGTCTCTCTCTCTCTCCCTCCCTCTCTCTGAGACTGTGGGTGTATCTCTCCCACCCTCTCTGTCTGAGACTGTCGGTGTATCCCTCCCTCTCTCTCTCTCTCTGTCTGAGACTGTGGGTGGATCTCTCCCTCTCTCTGAGACTGTGGGTGTATCTCTCCCTCTCGCTGTGTGAGACTGTGGGTGTATCTCTCCCTCTTGCTGTGTGAGACTGTGGGTGTATCTCTCTCTCTCTCTCTCTCTCTCTGAGACTGTGGGTGTATCTCACCCTCTCGCTGTGTGAGACTGTGGGTGTATCTCTCTCTCTCTCTCTCTCTCCCTCTCTCTGAGACTGTGGGTGTATTTCTCCCTCTCTCTGAGACTGTGGGTGTATCTCTCCCTCTCGCTGTGTGAGACTGTGGGTGTATCTCTCTCTCGCTGTGTGAGACTGTGGGTGTGTCTCTCACTCTCTCTGAGACTGTGGGTGTATCTCTCCCTCCCTCTCTGTGTGAGACTGTGGGTGTATCTCTCTCTCTCTCTCTCTCTCTCTCTCTCTCTCTCTCTCTCTCTGAGACTGTGGGTGTATTTCTCCCTCTCTCTGAGACTGTCGGTGTATCTCTCCCTCTCGCTGTGTGAGACTGTGGGTGTATCTCTCTCTCTCTCTCTCTCTCTCTCTCTCTCTCTCTCTCTCTCTCTCTCTGAGACTGTGGGTATATTTCTCCCTCTCTCTGAGACAGTGGGTGTATCTCTCCCTCTCGCTGTGTGAGACTGTGGGTGTATCTCTCTCTCTCTCTGAGACTGTGGTTGTATCTCTCTCTCGCTGTGTGAGACTGTGGGTGTATCTCTCCCTCCCTCTCTGTCTGAGACTGTGGGTGTATCTCTCCCTCCCTCTCTGTGTGAGACTGTGGGTGTATCTCTCCCTCCCTCTCTGTGTGAGACTGTGGGTGTATCTCTCCCTCCCTCTCTGTGTGAGACTGTGGGTATATCTCTCCCTCCCTCTCTGTCTGAGACTGTGGGTGTATCTCTCCCTACCTCTCTGTCTGAGACTGTGGGTGTATCTCTCCCTCTCGCTGTGTGAGACTGTGGGTGTATCTCTCTCTCTCTCTCTCTCTCTCTCTCTCTCTCTCTCTCTCTCAGACTGTGGGTGTATTTCTCCCTTTCTCTGTGTGAGACTGTGGGTGTATCTCTCCCTCCCTCTCTCTCTGAGACTGTGGGTGTATCTCTCCCTCCCTCTCTGTCTGAGACTGTGGGTGTATCTCTCCCTCCCTCTGTCTGAGACTGTGGGTGTATCTCTCCCTCCCTCTCTCTCTGAGACTGTGGGTGTATCTCTCCCACCCTCTCTGTCTGAGACTGTCGGTGTATCCCTCCCTCTTGCTGTGTGTGACTGTGGGTGTATCTCTCTCTCTCTCTCTCTCTCCCTCTCTCTGAGACTGTGGGTGTATCTCTCCCTCTCGCTGTGTGAGACTGTGGGTGTATCTCTCTCTCTCGCTGTGTGAGACTGTGGGTGTATCTCTCTCTCTCTCTCTCTCTCTCTGAGACTGTGGGTGTATCTCACCCTCTCGCTGTGTGAGACTGTGGGTGTATCTCTCTCTCTCTCTCTCTCTCTCTCTCTGAGACTGTGGGTGTATTTCTCCCTCTCTCTGAGACTGTGGGTGTATCTCTCCCTCTCGCTGTGTGAGACTGTGGGTGTATCTCTCTCTCTCTCTGAGACTGTGGGTGTATCTCTCTCTCGCTGTGTGAGACTGTGGGTGTGTCTCTCACTCTCTCTGAGACTGTGGGTGTATCTCTCCCTCCCTCTCTGTGTGAGACTGTGGGTGTATCTCTCCCTCCCTCTCTCTCTGAGACTGTGGGTGTATCTCTCCCACCCTCTCTGTCTGAGACTGTCGGTGTATCCCTCCCTCTCTCTCTCTCTCTCTCTCTCTGAGACTGTGGGTGTATTTCTCCCTCTCTCTGAGACAGTGGGTGTATCTCTCCCTCTCGCTGTGTGAGACTGTGGGTGTGTCTCTCCCTCTCTCTGAGACTGTGAGTGTATCTCTCCCTCCCTCTCTGTCTGAGACTGTGGGTGTATCTCTCCCTCCTTCTCTGTGTGAGACTGTGGGTGTATCTCTCCCTCTCTCTGTGTGAGACTGTGGGTGTATCTCTCCCTCCCTCTCTGTGTGAGACTGTGGGTATATCTCTCCCTCCCTCTCTCTGAGACTGTGGGTGTATCTCTCCCTCCCTCTCTGTCTGAGACTGTGGGTGTATCTCTATCTGTCTCTCTGAGACTGTGGGTGTATCTCTCTCTCTCTGTCTGAGACTGTAGGTGTATTTCTCCCTCTCGCTGTGTGAGACTGTGGGTGTATCTCTCCCTCCCTCTCTGTGTGAGACTGTGGGTGTATCTCTCCCTCCCTCTCTGTGTGAGACTGTGGGTGTATCTCTCCCTCTCTGTGTGAGACTGTGGGTGTATCTCTCCCTCTCTCTGTGTGAGACTGTGGGTGTATCTCTCCCTCCCTCTCTGTGTGAGACTGTGGGTATATCTCTCCCTCCCTCTCTCTGAGACTGAGGGTGTATCTCTCCCTCCCTCTCTGTCTGAGACTGTGGGTGTATCTCTACCTGTCTCTCTGAGACTGTGGGTGTATCTCTCTCTCCCTCTCTCTCTCTGTCTGAGACTGTGGGTGTATCTCTCCCTCCCTCTCTCTGAGACTGTGGGTGTATCTCTCCCTCTTGCTGTGTGAGACTGTGGGTGTATCTCTCTCTCTCTCTCTCTCTCTGAGACTGTGGGTGTATCTCTCCCTCCCTCTCTGTCTGAGACTGTGGGTGTATCTCTCCCTTTCTCTCTCTCTGAGACTGTGGGTGTATCTCTCCCTCTTGCTGTGTGAGACTGTGGGTGTATCTCTCTCTCTCTCTCTCTCTCTCTCTCTGAGACTGTGGGTGTATCTCTCCCTCCCTCTCTGTCTGAGACTGTGGGTGTATTTCTTTCTCTCTCTCTCTCTCTCTCAGACTGTGGGTGTATCTCTCCCTCTCGCTGTGTGAGACTGTGGGTGTATCTCTCTCTCTCTCTCTCTCTCTCTGTCTGAGACTGTGGGTGTATTTCTCCCTCTTGCTGTGTGAGACTGTGGGTGTATCTCTCTCTCTCTCTCTGTCTGAGACTGTGGGTGTATCTCGCCCTCTCTCTGTGTGAGACTGTGGGTGTATGCCTCCCTCTCTGTGTGAGACTGTGGGTGTATCTCTCCCTCCCTCTCTGTCTGAGACTGTGGGTGTATCTCTCCCTCCCTCTCCCTCTGAGACTGTGGGTGTATCTCTCCCTCCCTCTCTGTCTGAGACTGTCGGTGTATCCCTCCCTCTCTCTCCCTCTCTCTGAGACTGTGGGTGTATCTCTCACTCTCGCTGTGTGAGACTGTGGGTGTATCTCTCCTTCTTGCTGTGTGTGACTGTGGGTGTATCTCTCTCTCTCTCTCTCTCTCTCTCTCTGAGACTGTGGGTGTATCTCTCCCTCTCTCTCTTTCTGAGACTGTGGGTGTATCTCACCCTCTCGCTGTGTGAGACTGTGGGTGTATCTCTCTCTCTCTCTCTCTCTCTCTCTGAGACTGTGGGTGTATTTCTCCCTCTCGCTGTGTGAGACTGTGGGTGTATCTCTCTCTCTCTCTCTGAGACTGTGGGTGTATCTCTCTCACGCTGTGTGAGACTGTGGGTGTGTCTCTCCCTCTCTCTGAGACTGTGGGTGTATCTCTCCCTCCCTCTCTGTGTGAGACTGTGGGTGTATCTCTCCCTCCCTCTCTGTGTGAGACTGTGGGTGTATCTCTCCCTCCCTCTCTGTCTGAGACTGTGGGTGTATCTCTCTCTCTCTCTCTGAGACTGTGGGTGTATTTCTCCCTCCCTCTCTGTGTGAGACTGTGGGTGTATCTCTCCCTCTCGCTGTGTGAGACTGTGGGTGTGTCTCTCCCTCTCTCTGAGACTGTGAGTGTATCTCTCCCTCCCTCTCTGTCTGAGACTGTGGGTGTATCTCTCCCTCTCTCTGTGAGACTGTGGGTGTATCTCTCCCTCCCTCTCTCTCTCTGAGACTGTGGGTGTATCTCTCCCTCTCGCTGTGAGAGACTGTGGGTGTATCTCTCTGAGACTGTGGGTGTATTTCTCTCTCTCTCTCTCTCTCTCTCTCTCTCTCTCTCTCTCTCTCTCTCTCTCTCTCTCTCTCTTCAGACTGTGGGTGTATCTCTCTCTCGCTGTGTGAGACTGTGGGTGTATCTCTCCCTCCCTCTCTCTGAGACTGTGGGTGTATCTCTACCTCTCTGAGAGTGTGGGTGTATCTCTCCCTCCCTCTCTCTCTGAGACTGTGGGTGTATCTCTCCCTCTCTCTGTGTGAGACTGTGGGTGTATGCCTCCCTCCCTGTGTGAGACTGTGGGTGTATCTCTCCCTCCCTCTCTGTCTGAGACTGTGGGTGTATCTCTCCCTCCCTCTCCCTCTTAGACTGTGGGTGTATCCCTCCCTCTCTCTCTCTCTCTCTCTGTCTGAGACTGTGGGTGTATCTCTCCCTTTTTCTGAGACTGTGGGTGTATCTCTCCCTCTCGCTGTGTGAGACTGTGGATATATCTCTCCCTCTTGCTGTGTGAGACTGTGGGTGTATCTCTCTCTCTCTCTGAGACTGTGGGTGGATCTCTCCCTCTCGCTGTGTGAGACTGTGCGTGTATCTCTCTCTCCCTCTCTCTCTCTCTCTGAGACTGTGGGTGTATTTCTCCCTCTCTCTGAGACTGTGGGTGTATCTCTCCCTCTTGCTGTGTGAGACTGTGGGTGTATCTCTCTCTCTCTCTCTCTCTGAGACTGTGGGTGTATCTCTCCCTCTCGCTGTGAGAGACTGTGGGTGTATCTCTCTCTCTCTCTGAGACTGTGGGTGTATCTCTCTCTCGCTGTGTGAGACTGTGGGTGTGTCTCTCCCTCTCTCTGAGACTGGGTGTATCTCTCCCTCCCTCTCTGTCTGAGACTGTGGGTGTATCTCTCCCTCCCTCTCTGTCTGAGACTGTAGGTGTATCTCTCCCTCCCTCTCTGTCTGAGACTGTGGGTGTATCTGTGTCTCTCTCTGAGAGTGTGGGTGTATCTCTCCCTCCCTCTCTGTCAGACTGTGGGTGTATCTGTCTCTCGCTGTGTGAGACTGTGGGTGTGTCTCTCCCTCTCTCTGAGACTGGGTGTATCTCTCCCTCCCTCTCTGTCTGAGACTGTGGGTGTATCTCTCCCTCCCTCTCTCTCTGAGACTGTAGGTGTATCTCTCCCTCCCTCTCTGTCTGAGACTGTAGGTGTATCTCTCCCTCCCTCTCTGTCTGAGACTGTGGGTGTATCTGTGTCTCTCTCTGAGAGTGTGGGTGTATCTCTCCCTCCCTTTCTGTCAGACTGTGGGTGTATCTGTCTCTCTCTCTGAGAGTGTGGGTGTATCTCACCCTCCCTCTCTGTCTGAGACTGTGGGTATATCTCTCCCTCTCTCTCTCTCTCTGAGACTGTGGGTGTGTCTCTCTCTCTCTCTCTCTGAGACTGTGGGTGTGTCTCTCTCTCTCTCTCTCTGAGACTGTGGGTGTATCTCTCCCTCCCTCTCTGTCTGAGACTGTAGGTGTATCTCTCCCTCCCTCTCTGTCTGAGACTGTGGGTGTATCTCTCCCTCTCTCTCTCTCTCTGAGACTGTGGGTGTGTCTCTCTCTCTCTCTCTCTGAGACTGTGGGTGTATCTCTCCCTCTCGCTGTGTGAGACTGTGGGTGTATCTCTCTCTCTCTCTCTCTCTCTCTGAGACTGTGGGTGTATCTCTCCCTCTCTCTGAGACTGTGGGTGTATCTCTCTCTCGCTGTGTGAGACTGTGGGTGTGTCTCTCTCTCTCTCTGAGACTGTGAGTGTATCTCTCCCTCCCTCTCTGTCTGAGACTGTGGGTGTATCTCTCCCTCTCTTTGTGTGAGACTGTGGGTGTATCTCTCCCTCCCTCTCTGTCTGAGACTGTGGGTGTATCTCTCTCTCTCTCTCTCTCTCTGAGACTGTGGGTGTATTTCTCTCTCTCTCTCTCTTTCTGAGACTGTGGGTGTATTTCTCTCTCTCTCTCTCTCTCTCTCTGAGCCTGTGGGTGTATTTCTCTCTCTCGCTGTGTGAGACTGTGGGTGTATCTCTCTCTCTCTCTCTGAGCCTGTGGGTGTATTTCTCTCTCTCGCTGTGTGAGATTGTGGGACTATCTCTCCCTCCCTCTCTCTCTGAGACTGTGGGTGGATCTCTCCCTCTCTCTCTCTCTGAGACTGTGGGTGTATCTCTCCCTCCCTCTCTTTACCCTCCCCCCAGACAGTTGCCCTACCCCTGACTTTGCCCTTCCCCCTTTTGACTCTTTCCCCTTTGCCCTCTTTCATTGCTCCCCGAAACTCTCCCTCCATTACCCCCACGCACATAAAATCCCTGCTGTGTCCTATATTTCCCCCCTTCGCTGACTGCCACCACCCACCAGACTGGGGGTAAATGAGTCTGTGTGGGTTGACTGGTCTGTAACTGTGCTCCTCTGTGCACAGCAAGATCCCAGAATCCCTGACACCTCACTGCCCAGAGGAGGATATTCAGCCCATCATGTCTATCCCTACTTCCATTAACTGCCTGTGGCCTGCCCCTGAATGTCCCCCTTGTTGATTCCTCCTGGCAGAGACCAATCATCCCTGATAGCCCACCGTGCCCCACACAGTGAGAGTGTGCAGACACTCACTGGTCTTTTGATGGACCATGATGGGCACAGCACGATCCCACTCTCCAGCTGTTCCCTGTCACTCCCTCCCACCCGTCAATCTGACTGAGAACAGGGCTTTATCTGCCACACCCTGCTCCCCAGTTTCCCTCAAGTATTCCCCCTAATTATTTGCTGACCCCCCCCGGATGTTGTGTCTGTCTCCAATTTGTCAGACACCCACCGTCACCCACTACGCCCAGCCCCAGTCTAATTGCCCCCTCCCAGTGTAGTTTTGTTCCCCTCCACAACCTGCCCACTCAAAGACTTCCCCCACCCAACAAATTTGCCCCTCTCCGAGATTTTACATTGCTGTAATTCCTGCCCCCTGTCTGTCACCCCCCCCATATTGCTCTTCCCTCATATATTTTGCCTCCCTCCCCCCCCCCAGAATAATGCTCCTACATGTCACACACCCTCGTCCTCCCCCTGTGCAGCATTACTCAAATGCCCCTCCCCCATCATTCCTTCATGATCACCCCCCTCCCACAGCCACCCCTTTATGGTGGGGGGGACACAGTGAGCACGTGCAGACACTTACTGACCTATGGAGGGACTGCCTCACTGCACAGCAAGATCCCAGTCCCCAGGCTTCCCCCTGCCCCACCCCAACCCTCACTGAGGAAAGGGCTTCATCTCCCCCCACCCATCCCCACAGTTTGGACAACAACAGGAGACCCAGGGAACAGCAAGATCCCACTGTGTTAGTGACATGTGCAGCACCAATATGGTACTGAGTCCAAATCACCCTCAGGGTCAGGAGTATAGGGAGGAAGGGGTGAGGGGCATAGAGACAGAGTGTACTACGTGTGTGAGAGAGAGAGAGAGATACTGAGGTGGGGAGAGAACACAAACAAGATTAGGGACAGAAAAGCGGAGACAGACACAGAGAGAAAATCCCCAGGTTGGAGAGACAGAGAGAGAGGTGGGGTTGGGGAGGGGAAGGGAGAGAGAGGGGGTGTGAGAGAGAGAGAGAGAGAGAGAGATGGAAGTTGATTAAATCAGAGCCAAAATCTTTTGAATAATAAACCAAGAGAAACAAACAAAATCCCATCACTGAGTGACTTCCCAAAGCTCCCCATTTTATCAGCACTTCCCGCTGGTTTTATACCCGGAGAATGGGAACAGATTTCACTGGGACCCAGGGGGTAAATGCTTTCTGGCTGAGCCCCCACCCCAAGGGTTTATTTTCTGAGACTCGATGGAAGGGAGTCGGTCTCAGAGCTTGGATCCCGTCCCTCCCCCCCGTGTTTAACCTGCCCCCTCCAGCTGCTTCTCTGACAAACCGAGGGTAAAAAATATCACAAGAGGCAGGACTGATGTCCCCTCTATCCCACTCCCCTTCACACCCCCGTGACCCACACTCTGTCTGGGATTGGGGCTGTTTCTACATGATATTAACATTCAACCTTCCACTGATACATTCACCTCTCTCTTTCACTCCTGTCTCTCTCTCTCTCTCTGGCCTCCCTCTCTACCTCCTTCCCTCACTCTCTCTGTCTCTCCTTCACTCCTCCCTCTGTCTCCTTCTCTCATTCTCTGTCTTCTCTCCCATCTCTCTCTCTCCCCTATCCCCCTCTCCATCTCTGCTCAGCTTCCTCCTGCTCTCGAGAATGGATCCGTGTCTCTCTCTCTCTCTCCATTCCCCCTTACGTTCTGATTGAAATGCCCTCCCCTCCCTCCCTCCCATTTAAAGTGTGTTCCCATCTCCCCGCCCTGTCCTGTAGACACTAGCCCCGTCACAATCACATTGTGGGGGGAGGGGGAGGAGAGGTGGGGGGGTCTGGGCTGGGGAAAGGAGGGATGATACACCCCACCCACTATCAGACTATCAGCAAATGGAGCCCGGGCCCTGTAGACAGGTTCCTGTGATGTGTAAGGGGCAACCCGCATGCTGAGGGGTGCATAGCAAGATCCCACAGGCAGCTGGGGTGTGGCATACCTGGGGTATTTCCTCTTCTTTGCCCCCTGCCAGAACTAGTGCCATCCCCCAGTAACAACCCCTCCCCACAACAACTCCACAAGCAAAATGCTCCCCCTGTAATTTTCACACAGCCAGATCCCAATAATACCAGCACTTTCTAAATCCGGTTTCTGATCATGAGGCTCTCTCTGTCTGTCTCTCCCTGCCTGGAATCCCACATCCTGTCCCCCACACCCCTCCCCATTAAAATGACGACAAGTCACAGGGTGGGCCATTGATGCACAGTGCGATCCCACAGGGTAGTCCCCTTCGTGCTCCAGAATGTGCTCAAATCCCACTTTACATCCGACAGGAGGCTGTGGATTTCTTTGGGAATCTTGTTTAACGAATCACCTCATCCATCCCAGGATTTAATTTTGTGGATGGTACTTTCTAGAAGGAAGTGATTGGAGCTGGACGGTGAGGGGATATTGGAGAGCCCCGTTCTCTCCCCCCTCCCCCAGATCCTGTCTCCCTTTCCCAGCCCAGATACAAAGACACATCTTATCCCTCTATCCCTCCCTCCTTCCCACACACTCACTCTCTCTCTGTCTGTATCTTGTGTTTTTTACCCCGTTGTCTCAAAAACAATCACCTAATGCTGCAAAATATTTCCATCTCCCCGACTTCAAATAACCACGAGTCACATTGCTGTGTGTGGGTTTTATTTGTTTGAAAAATCAACAAAAGAAAGTTGGAGAGGGTGTGAGAGAGGGGACAGAGAGAGAGAGAGAGAGAGATCCCCTCCCAGATACTCAGAGATTGGGCCAACCTGGGTCTTATTTATGTGATTATCACATTTGGTCACCATTCTTGCAGTGTGGGCCACTCTGCAGGTGGTTTGAGACACAGCAAGATCCCACAAGTAGTATTACTCTGATATTAGAACAAGTCTTTGGATTGAGTTTCTCATTTAAGGTTTAATTCCTTCCTTGGGGAGTCCTGTCTGTCAGACACTCTCTCACTGGGGATTGATGTGTTTGTGTCAAATCCCAGGGCCCCGGTTATTTTAACCCCAGGCTTCAAACCTGTTTCAAAAACAATAGGGTCCCAACCTGACAGGAGCCAGTTACCCAGAGGCCCATAAAACCCAGGATACCCCAGAGGAGATTAAACCTCGAGGTAAATAAACACACAACTCATGTGGGTCCCCACGGGGTGCAGCCTGTCAACCAGGCCTCAGGCCTCAGGACCGTGTCCCCTCTGGAGAAAGCTCTTGTTCAAAGATCTCCTGATCTCAAAGTTTCTCTCTTTGAATCTTCAAGTGACCAGCGAGATCCCTTAGGAGGAAAGAGACAGCATTAGTTGAAAGGCAAAGGAGGAAAATTATACAGAGTAATAGCACAGCAAGATCCCAGGTTTTCCTCTCTCAGTGACACAATCTCTCAGCAACATCTAAACACAACCATATTGGGAAATGGGCTGCTTATTCATGCTAAAGCCTTGGAAAACTTTGAAATGATGGGTTAGCTGATTAAAACACTCACTGCCTGCAGTGACAGCATTGGGGCAGCTGGTGCACAGCAAGATCCCACATGGTACAATGCAGCAGCAGCTAATTACTCTGATCACTTTCCCCCTCTGTGATGCTGCTTCAGTTTAATTATTTCCTGTCACCCCAGAATCAAACTTTGC
Organism: Hemiscyllium ocellatum; assembly: GCF_020745735.1. Lineage (NCBI taxonomy): Eukaryota > Metazoa > Chordata > Chondrichthyes > Orectolobiformes > Hemiscylliidae > Hemiscyllium > Hemiscyllium ocellatum. The sequence continues at coordinate 4,120,383 of NC_083442.1, read as the reverse complement.
AGCGATTTCACAATTTTTGGGAGAAGATTTGTAGCTCGGGTGCTTGTTATTGTGGTTCTGTTCACCGAGCTGGGAATTTCTGTTGCAGACGTTTCGTACCCTGTGCTTGGGAGCCTCCTGTGAAGCGCTTCTGTGATGTTTCCTCCGGCATTTATAGTGACTTGTATCTGCCACTTCTGGTTGTCAGTTCCAGCAGTCCGCTGCAGTGGTCGGTATATTGGGTCCAAATGAGAATCTGTGGATGAGTGCCATTCCTCTAGGAATTCCCTGGCTGTTCTTTGTTTGGCTTGTCCTATAATCGTAGTGTTGTCCCAGTCGGACTCATGTTGCTTGTCATCTGTGTGTGTGGCTACTAAGGATAGCTGATACGTCATTTCGTGGCTAGTTGGTGTTCATGGATACGGATCGTTAGCTGTCTTCTTGTTTGTCCTATGTAGTGTTTTGTGCAGTCCTTGCATGGGATTTTGTACACTATGTTGGTTTTGCTCATGCTGGGTATCGGGTCCTTTGTCCTGGTGAGTTGTTGTCTGAGAGTGGCTGTCAGTTTGGGTGCTGTTATGAGTCCTAGTGGTCGCAGTAGTCTGGCTGTCAGTTCAGAAATGTTTCTATTATAGGACAAGCCAAACAGAGAACAGCCAGGGAATTCCTAGAGGCATGGCACTCATCTACAGATTCAATCAACAAACACATCGACCTGGACCCAATATACCGACCACTGCAGCGGACAGCTGGAACTGACAACCGGAAGCGGCAGATTCAAACCACTACAAATGCCGGAGGAAACAACACAGAAGCACTTCACAGGAGGCTCCCAAGCACAGGGGACGAAACGTCTGCAACACAGATTCCCAGCTCGGCGAACAGAACCACAACAACAATTTCACAATCACAAAATCCCTCTCCCTCTCTCTCCCCTTCTGTTTCCCCTACTCTCTCATTTTTCACTCAATCCCTCTCACTATTGAATTTTCTCATCCTGCCCTCTCTATAACCCACATTACTCTGACTTTATGACAAGTCATTTGAGAGGGTCACATCATTTGGGTTTTAATTTCCCCCTCAGGGAGTCCTGCCTCTCAGATCCTGGGGATTGACATACTTTAACCCCAGGCTTCAAACCTGTTTTAAAAATAACAGGGCCGCAATCCGATAGGAGCCAATTACCCAGAGGCCTCTAAAACCCAGGGTCCCCGACAGAGGAGATTAAACCTCGGGTTAAATAGACACACAACTCACGTGAGCCCCCACGGGATGCAGCCTCAGGCCTGTGCTCCCCCTCTGGAGGTATTTCTTTCCTGGACTCGAACTTGGATCTTCATGTTGCAGCTTTCCAAGCAAAAGTTCCTCGGGATAAAAGAGAGAAAAGATGAGTTGGAATGAGGAGCGAGAGCATTTTGAAGGCAAGTTACACAGCAAGATGCCAGGTTTAAAAGCACCCCTGTATGAATGTATCTAACACAGTCAGCAGTTAGGGTGGAACATGGTGTGGGAGCAGATTTTACCAGGGATTGGAGGAGGATAGTGAGGGAAAGGCATCAGATTATTACACTCTGTGGTGACCTGGGATCGATTGCCTTTTACTGAAAACAGTTCCCAACTTGTATGTGCCTGTAGCTCCCTCCAGCCTGAAACCCTCATTCCCCTCTATCCTGTCTCCTCTCTCTGAGCCAATGGTGTCTTCATTCTGTTACTGACCCTTCAGTCCCACGGGCATCAATGTTTCTCACAATTCCAACTGCAGACCTTCTCTCATCCACGTGAAGGAATTGGACCCTGACAATTCCATTTGCACTGTCTCCCATCAATCTTCATAGGATCCATATCACAGAGGTTAGACAGTGTTCCCAGCAAACACTCCCAGGGCAGAGGGAGCACAGGGTTCCAGACAACATAAAGCTCCCATTAAACTGTACCCATTTAAATCTCCAGGGCAGGTAGGGAATGGGGTCAGATACAGAGTAAACCTCCCTCTACACTGCAGCATTTCAAATTCCCAGGCCATTTTGAGCTCGGTGTTAGGTACTGATTAAATCTCCCACTTCCCCCATCCTGTTCACATCAACACACTCAGGATAGCTCCATCACTGGGTTAGATACAGAGGATGTGTATGTTTGGATTTCAGCCCCAATCCAGTTGGTGATGATCACGGCCTTGTTAAGTGAGTTTGGGAATGGGGAGGGAGCTGCTAGCAGGGTGATGGTGGGATAGTGGGGAGCATAGCTGCCTTCCAAGCAGTTGATCCGGGTTTGATTCCTGGCCATCGCAGTGATGTAGTTTTTAAAGGAAAGCCACTGGGATATAACCGAGTCTGTCAGATTGTTCCTTACTTTTCCTGGCGATGGTTTCTGTGAATTGCAGTGTGGAACCGGGCAGCATTGCTCGGCATCTCGGAAGCTTTCCCCTCTGCTGCTTGCCATTTCTTATTGAAATATTGGTTGCAGCACAAGGATGGGTTTGTTTTGTTCGAAAAGTGAGGGACTGCTCCCGTCAGGAACCTGAAATAATTATCGAAGCCACTGGAACACTGAACAGTCCCAACAGCTTCTGTAGTGTTGGGGAGGGAGGATTAATGTGTCAAATCTATACAAGGATAAAATAAACTCCAGCCTCAAAAGACCCGGGTTCAATTCCCGACTCAGGCGACTGACTGTGTGGAGTTTGCACGTTCTCCCCGTGTCTGCGTGGGTTTCCTCCGGGTGCTCCGGTTTCCTCCCACAGTCCAAAGATGTGCGGGTCAGGTGAATTGGCCATGCTAAATTGCCCGTAGTGTTAGGTAAGGGGTAAATGTAGGGGTATGGGTGGGTTGCGCTTCGGCGGGTCGGTGTGGACTTGTTGGGCCGAAGGGCCTGTTTCCACACTGTAAGTCTAATCTAATCTAAAAAACAGTCAGACTTCCTACGTTTTACAAACATCCATATAATATTTTTCTGAACCATGAATTCACCTTAAACTCTTCCAATGTGGAATAGCATCTTTCTGACTCTCACTTTGAGAGATGTCCCTCAGTGAGCTCCTCCACTATTCTTTCCATTTCACTGGGGACCCACTATCCACAGTCTCCAATCAAATGACCTGAACTCAGACACACAGAGATCTTAAAGAGTGACACAATGCAGATAGGAAGTTTATTTCATTTCTGTTTCTGAGTCCAATCTTCACTCAGTGAGACAGAGTCAGGGATTCAAGGCTCAAACAAGAGCTGGGTTCTGCTTCTGGTGATTGTCTTCATTCAGTGAGAAGGAGGGCCGTGGGCCGGAAGGAGCTCATCATTGTGCTTCGGGTTGTCTGCTCAGTCTGCAGCATTGCAGGCCGTGGGAGCAGTGCAGTGGGAAAGGGACCTCGTGTGGGCTGCAATAGGACTTTCCACACATTGTTCCAGGCCAGGTACAGAGCTCCAGGAATTTTGTATGAGGATCAGAAAAATGCAGTGATTGAAGCAGGAGGATCAGGAAAACAGGATAAAACTGATGAGATCAGCAGGATTTCTCGGTCTAACTCTGTGCCTTACTTTATTTTCTGCTTCATAAATATACAATCCTGAGGTCAACCCACTCAGAGTAATATAAGCTCAGAAACAAATCATTCAAAGTTTGTGAGAAGATTTGTAGCTCGGTTCTGTTTGCCGAGCTGGGAATTTGTGTTGCAGACGTTTCATCCCCTGTCTAGGTGGCATCCTCAGGGCTTGGGAGCCTCCTGTGAAGCACTTCTGTGATCTTTCCTCCAGCATTTATATTAGTTTGTCTCTGCCGCTTCCGGTTGTCAGTTCCAGCTGTCCGCTGCAGTGGCTGGTATATTGGGTCCAGTTCGATGTGTTTGTTGATAGAATCTGTGGATGAGTGCCATGCCTCTAGGAATTCCCTGGCTGTTTTCTGTTTGGCTTGTCCTGTAATAGTAGTGTTGTCCCAGTCGAATTCATGTTGTTTGTCATCTGCGTGTGTGGCTACTAAGGATAGCTGGTCATGTCGTGTCGTGGCTAGTTGGTGTTCATTGATGCGGATCATTAGCTGTCCTCCTGTTTGTCCTATGTAGTGTTTTGTGCAGTCCTTGCATGGGATTTTGTATACACTACATTGGTTTTGCTCATGCTGGGTATCGGGTCCTTTGTCCTGGTGAGTTGTTGTCTGAGAGTGGCTGTTGGTTTGTGTGCTGTTATGAGTTCTAGTGCTTGCAGTAGTCTGGCTGTCAGTTCAGAAATGTGCTTGATGTATGGTACTGTGGCTAGTCCTTTGGGTTGTGGCATGTCCTCATTCCATTGTCTTTCCCTTACGCATCTGTTGATGAAATGGCGGGGGTATCCGTTTTTGGCAAATACATTGTAGAGGTGTTCTTCTTCCTCTTTTTGCAGTTCTGGTGTACTGCAGTGTGTTGTGGTCCTTTTGAATAGTGTCTTGATGCAACTTCTTTTGTGTGTGTTGGGGTGGTTGCTCTCGTAGTTCAGGACTTGGTCTGTGTGTGTGGCTTTCCTGTATACCTTCGTTGTGAATTCTCCATTAGGTGTTCTTTGTACCATCACGTCTAGGAATGGGAGCTGGTTGTCCTTTTCTTCCTCTCTCATGAATCGGATTCCTGTGAGTGTGGCGTTGATGATCCAGTGTGTGTTTTCTATTTCTGTGTTTTTAATGATTACAAAGGTATCATCTGCATATCTGACCCAGAGTTTGGGTTGAATTTGCAGTAAGACTGTTTGTTCCAACCTTTGCATCACAGCTTTTGCTACGAGTCCAGAGATGGGTGAGCCCAAGCCCTGAGGATGTCACCTAGACAGGGGATGAAACGTCTGCAACACAAATTCCCAGCTCGGCGAACGGAAGCACAACAAATCATTCAGTCCAACACATCCACGCTGAACTGATATCTGATGTCAATCTCATCCTATTTGTCAGAATTTGGCCCATGTTCCTCTGAACCCATTTTAATTCCTACACCTACCCAGATACCTTTTAAATGTTGTAATTGTACCAGCCTCCACTACTTCCTCTGGCAGCTCGTGCCACACAGTACCCTCTGTGTGAAAAATATTCCCCTCAGGTCCCTTTTATGTTTCTCCTCTCAACTTTAACAGATGCCACCTGCATCTGGACTCCCCCACCACAGGGAAATCACCTTGCCTTTTTACCCTATTGAGGCCCTTCATGGTTTTGTGAACCTCTATAAGTTACCCCTCAGCCACTGACGCTCCAGGGATAATAACCTCAACCTATACAGTCTTAACCTCCAGCACAAACCCTCCAACCTTGGCAACATCCAAGTAAATCTTTTCTCAACCTTTTAAAGTTTCACAACACCCTTCTTACAGGAGGAGATCCAGACTTGCACATTATATACCAAAAGTGGCTGAACCAACACCGCAACATGACCTCCCAACTCCTTTACACAATTAACTGAGCAATAAAGACAAAAATGCAAAACGCCTTCTTCACTTTCCTATCGAAATGTTAATCCACCTTCAACGATCTATGAAGCTGCACTCCAGGTCAATTTGTTCAACAACACCCCTAGTACCTTGTCATTCAGTGAATAAGTCCTGTTCTCTTTTGCCTTTCCAAAATGCAGCACCTCACATTTATCTAAATTAATCACCATCAACCACTCCTCAGCCCATTGGCCCATCTGAACAAGATCCCATTGTCCTCTGAGGTAACCATCTTCACTGTCCTCCACATCTCCAATTTTACTGTCATCTGCAAACTTACTAACCATTCGTCCTATGGTCACATCCAAATCATTTATATAAATGACAAAACAACAGTGGGCCCAGCACCGATCCTTGTGACACACCGCTGGTCACAGGCCTCCAGTCTGAAAAGCAACCCTCCCCCACCACCCTCTGACTTCTACCTTCGAGCCAGTTCTCTACCCAAAGGGTAATTCTACTGCCCCAACATACAAGTTTGACAATGTGACACCAGTCTCAAAAGTACAACAAGAATCTATTCCTGATGACAACAGGCGGGTCAGTTTCCCACCGGTGCTGTTTACACTTGGAATATACCTGGAGCAGAACAACACAAACCCAACTGGAGAGGGTGGCTCTGTATAAGGAGAGTCAGTGTGGAGTTAAAATTCAACAAATGTGATGGAATAAAATAAAAGATTAATGAAGGTAAGGCCGTCCAATCTGTTTCACAAATTATTACATAAGAAGCTATTGTAATAAATGACTCAGGCTCCCCATGGAGAATTAATGTGCTCGGACAGAAAAATGCTGAGTGATCATAAATTACTGCAACTTGCAAACAGCAGAATTAAAATCCAATTTGCTTTTTACTGCAAGGATGAATATTTTAATCATGTTGTTCTCTATATACGATTGATACAGACGGTTCTTTATTATCAACGCAGAAAAGACAATCAATATTTTCTTTGACATCTAACTTGGATTTGGAGAAGATCCTGTGGATGATACTGACCAACAGGATTGTTTGTACAGACAGGCGAATAATAATGTCACCAGGAAATAGCAGAAGGTTGTGGAGGGAAATGAACAGACTGAAGCCCGCTGTGATGGGGTTTGGTATAAAAGGCTAAAGAGAGACAAACTCGACCGAACTATAGAGTTTGAAATGTGAACATGGTAGAGTTGCCTTGGTGTTCATGTGCACAGGTCTTTTACTGGGACAAGATCTGCTCAAAGGGGGAAATAGAAAACATATGGGATCTTGAACATGACAAATGACCCATTGAGTAAGGAAAAAGAAAATGCATAAAGAGAAAACCCTGCTGTTCCTGGGGATCTGAAATCTAACCTCAGCAGGTCAGGCAGCATCTGTGAGAAGGGAACCAGAACCCATTTCTCCCACAGCAGTCTGCAAGGCACCAAGGGATCTCCCTGATCTGATTGGCCCTGTGCTAATTAACACTGCACACAGATATTAATCCAGTGGGTCAGCTTCTTAGTTAAACAGTGAGTTCCTGAGAGGGACGAGGCAGACCCTTGTATGTTGTTCACACCTACATGGTCAGTAGGTCATACAATCGTCGGGATTTACAACACAGAAACAGATCCTTCGGTCCAACTTGTCCATGCATCAATTTAAGAATTCTGGTAGCGCTCCATGAAATTGGACGATCATTGCAAGGGACTACTTAATGGGAGAATTGGGCAAGGGCTTATCGAAATGTGAGAAATGTAAAGGGTATCAGTCAATAGAATAATTAGCACAGGGATGTGAGTAAATGGGAGAACTGTGCACAGTGCTGTTACATTAGAAAATTGGTGGGAATGCCAATATATTGGAAAATTCGAGCATAACATGTCTAAGTTGGGGAATAGGGGCCAGGGAATTAATACAAAGAAATGTTGCAAGCATTGGTAAATTGGAGATTCAGTTCGGTGCATCACTAAATGAAAACAATTCAGCAGGGCACCCGTACGTGGAAGAAGTGTTTCAGGGAACAATCAAATGGAAGGAATTGATGGATGACATTAATAATTGGAGAACTCATGCAGCTGCCATTAAATAGGGTAGGATAATACTCAATGGGAGGGTTGGTGCAGTTTCAGGATTTGTGCAGGATTGGTACATGGGAGAAATGGTGCAGAACAGCGGAGCCATAAATAGAGTCATACAATCATAGAGATGTACACCGTGGAAACAGATACTTCAGTCCAACTTGTCAATGACTCAATTTTAGAATTCTGGAGAATCATTCCCAGGCACTACTAATTGGAAGAATTGGGCAAGGTAATCAAAACAAGAGAATTTGGAACGGGGCATCTAATAATGGCAAATTGGTGCAGTTCGCACCAAATGGGAGAATTTCAGTTTAGCTGTAAATGGGACAATTGGTGCAGTGTAGCACTAAATGGGACCATTTCAGTTCAGCACGAAATGGGAGAATTGGGACAGGACAACACTTGATGCAGAAATGAGAGTAGGGCATCCCTAAATTGGGCGAGGGCATCAGTCAGTATGAGGATTGGTGCAAGGCAAAAACTGAATGGAGAACTTGTTCAGGACATCGGTAATTGGGGGATTTGGTGCTAAGCAACACTGAATTGGAGAATGATCACGTGCCATCAGTAAATGAGAGTCCTGGTGCACAGTGGAGCTAAATTAGAGAATTGGTGCATGGCAACAGTAAATGGGAGAATTAGAGTAGGGCACCCTTAAATGGTAGAATCGGTCTCGGGCATCAGGAAATGGAAGAATTAGTACAAGGATATGAGTAAAAGGGTGGTTTGGTGGGAATCAATAAATGGGATATCTGCTGCACAGTGCCGTCCCATTAGAAAATTGGTGAGAGTGCCAATATATTGTAAAATTGAATCAGAGCATGTCTAATTTGGGGAATAGGGGTCAGGGGATCAATAATAAAAAATGTTGGACACATCGTTAAATTGGAGATTCAGTTCAGTGCATCACGAAATGAAAAAAGAAATTCTGCAGGGCATCGGTACGTGGAAGATTTGTATCAGGGAACAATTAAATGGAAGGAATTGATGCAGGGCAACAATAATTGGAGAATTCATGTCGGTGCCAAGTGGAAGGACTGAGGCAGAATAATGTCAATGAGTGAGTTGGTGAAATTCCCGAATTAGTGCAGGATCGGTAAGTGGGAGAGTTGGTGCAGGGAAGCGGAGCACTAATTACAGCCTTAGAGATGTACAACACGGAAACAGACCCTTCTGTCCAACTTGTCCACGTGTATATTTAAGAATGCTGGCAGGGCTCCACTAAATTGGAGAATCATTGCAATAAATTACTAAATGGAAAAATTGGGAAAAGGCTGATCGAAATGTGAGAATTTGCAACAGGGCATCAGATAATGGGTGAATTATTGCAGTTCAGCACTAAATGGGTGAGTTATGTTGTGTTGCACTAAATAGGAGAATTGGGGCTGGACATTACCTTTTGAGAGACTTAGAGTAGGGCACCTCTAAATTTGGCGAGGGCATCAGTCAGTTTGAGGATTGGTGTAAGGCAATACTGAGTGGAGAACATATTCAGGACATCAGCAATTAATGGAAATGGTGCTAGGGAACACTGAATTGGAGAATTATTGTGGGGTATCAGTAAATGAGAGACCTGGTGCAGGGTGCTGATAACTTCAAGAATTGGAGCAAAGGAGAGTAAATAGGACAAATATTGCAAAGGATTAGTGGTCCAGATTCAATATAGTGTACCACCGAAGTGAAGGAGTTGGTGCAGTTTACCACTAAAGGGGTGATATTTGCAGTTTTGGGAAATTGGAGATTTGCTGCAGGGATCGCAAGATTAGAGAATTCTGGCAACAGACTACTAAATGGGAGAATTGTTGCAGGAAATACTGAATGGAAGAACTGGTGCACAATGGAGCTCAATGAGAGATAGGTGCATGGCACCAGTAAATGAGAGAATTAGAGTAGGGCACCCTTAAATGGTAGAATCAGGCTCGGGCATCAGTAAATGGAAGAATTAGTTCAGGAGTATGAGTAAATTCGAGATGTGGTGGGAATCAATAAATGGGAGATACGCTGTACAGTGCAATTGTATTGAAAACTGGTGTAAGTGTCCATATATTAGAAAATTGGAACAGAGCGTGTCTAAATTGGGGAATAGGGACCAGGGAATCAATAAAAAGAAATATTGCCATCATTGGTCAATTGGAGATTCTGTTCAGTGCACTACTAAATGAACAAATATAATCAGCAGGGCATCTATACCTTGAAGGTGTGTATCAGGGAGCAAGTAAATGGAAGGAATTGATGCAGAGCAACAATAATTGTAGAATTCATGCAGGTGCCATTAAAGTCTAAGTGGGAGGACTGAGGCAGGATAACACTCAATGGGTGAGTTGGTGAAATTCCTGAATTAGTGCAGGATTGGGAAATGGGAGAATTGGTGCAGGGAAGTGGAGCATTAATTACAGCCTTAGAGATGTACAGCACGGAAACAGATACTTCAGTCCAACGTCTCCATCCTAAATTTAAGAATTCTGGCAGCTCTCCATTAAATTGAAGACTCATTGCCAGAAACAAATCAATGGAAAATTTGGGAAAGGGCTTATCGATGTGTGAGCATTTGCAACAGGATTTCAGATCATGGGTGAATTAGTGCAGTTCAGCACTAAATGGGTGAGTTATGCTGTGTTGCACTAAATGGGAGGATTGGAGCAGGACAATACGTTTTGGGAGATTTAGAGTAGGGCACCCCTAAATTGGGCGAGGGCATCAGTCAGTATGGGGATTGGTGTAAGACAATACTGAGTGGAGAACTTGTTCAGGACGTCAGTAATTGGGGGATTTGGTGCTAAGCAACACTGAATTGGAGAATCGGTGCGGGTCGTCAGTAAATGAGTGACCTGGTGCATATTGGAGCTCAATTAGAGAATTGGTGCATGGCAACAGTAAATGGGAGAATTAGAGTAGGGCACCCTTAAATGGTAGAATCGGGCTCGGGCATCAGTAAATGGAAGAATTAGTACAAGATTTTGAGTAAAAGACCGGTTTGGTGGGAATCAATAAATGGGAGATTTGGTGCAGAGTGCAATTCTATTGGAAAACTGTTGTGAGTGTCAATAGATTAGAAAAGTGGAGCAGAGCGTGTCTAAATTGGGGAATAGGGGCCTGGGGATCAATAAAAAGAAAAATGTTGCAAGCATCGGTAAATTGGAGATTCAGTTCAGTGCATGACTAAATGAAAACAATTCAGCAGGGCACCCGTACGTGGAAGAAATGTTTCATGGAACAATTAGACGGAAGGAATTGATTCAGGTCATCAATAATTAGAGAACTCTTGCATGTGCCCTTAAATAGGGCAGGGTAACACTCAATGGGAGAGTTGGTGCAGTTTCAGGATTTGTGCAAGATTGGTAAATGGGAGAAATGGCGCAGAGCAACGGAGCCATAAATAGTCATACAATCATAGAGATGTACACCATGGAAACAGACACTTCAGTCCAACTTGTCTATGACTCAATTTTAGAATTCAGGCAGCGCTCCAGAAATTGGAGAATCATTCCATGGAACTACTAACTGGAAGAATTTACATAGGAGAATTTGGAACTGGGCATCGGATAACAGCAAATTAGTGCAGTTAGCATCAAATGGGAGAGTTTCAGTTTCACAGTGAATGGAAGAATTGGTGCAGTGTAGCACTAAATGGGAAAATTGGGACAGGATAATACTTGATGCGGGAATGAGAGTATGGCATCCCTAAATTGAGCGAGGACATCAGTCAATATGAGGATTGGTGTAAGGCAATACTGAATGGAGAACTTGTTCAGGACATCAGAAATTGGGGGAAATGGTGCTAAGCAACACTGAATTGGAGAATTGGTGCGGGCCATCAGTAAATGAGAGACCTGGTGCGCAGTGGAGCTAAATTAGAGAATTGGTGCTTGGCAACAGTAAATGGGAGAATTAGAGTAGCACACCCTTAAATGGTAGAATCGGGCTCGGGCATCAGTAAGTGGAAGAATTTCTGCAGGGATATGAGTAAATGGGAGTTTTGGTGGAAACAATAAATGGGATATCTGCTGCACAGTGCCGTTCCATTAGAAAATTGGTGGGAGTGCCAATATGTTGGAAAATTGAATCAGAGCATGTCCAATTTGGGGAATAGGGGCCAGGGGATCAATAATAAAAACGTTGCATGCTTCGTTAAATTGGAGATTCAGTTCAGTGCATCACTAAATGAATAAAATTCATGAGGGTACCATTACGTGGAAGAAGTATTTCAGGGAACAACTAAATGGAAGGAATTGATGCAGGGCAACAATAATTGGAGAACTCATGCAGGTGCCATTAAAGTCTAAGTGGGAGGACTGAGGCAGGATAACACTCAATGGGTGAGTTGGTGAAATTCCCGAATTAGTACAGGATTGGTAAATGGGAGAATTGGTGCAGGGAAGCAGAACACTAATTACAGCCTGAGAGATGCACAGCACGGAAGCAGACCCCTCAATCCAACGTATCCACACCTAAATTGGCAGCTCTCCACTAAGATGGAGAATCATTGCAAGCAACTACTAAATGGAAAAATTGGGAAAGGGCTTATCGAAATATGAGAATTTCCACCAGTGCATCAGATAATGGGTGAATTATTGCAGTTCAGCACTAAATGGGTGAGTTATGCTGTGTTGCACTAAACGGGAGAATTGGGACAGGACAATTCATTTTGGGAGATTTAGAGTAGGGCACCCCTAAATTGGGCGAGGGCATCAGTCAGTATGAGGATTGGTGTAAGGCAGCAGAGTGGAGAACTTGTTCAGGACTTCAGCAATTCGGGGAAATGTTATTGAGCAACACTGAATTGGAGAATTGGTGTGGACCATCAGTAAATGAAAGTCCTGGTGCAGGGTACTGATAACTTCGAGAATTGGAGCAAATAGGAGAACACGGACAGTGAATGAGTAAATAGGACAAATGTTGCAAAAGGATTACTCATGGAGATTCAACACAGTGCACCACGAAATGGGAGCATTGGTGCAGTTCAAGATATGTGTAGGATCGGTAATTTGGAGATTTGATGCAGGGATCTCTAAGATGAGACAATTCTGGTAGCAGACTACTAAATGAGAGAATTGTTGCAGGGAAATACTGAATGAAAGAACTGTTGCAGAGTGGAGCTAAATGTGAGAATGGGTGCATGGCACCAGGAAATGGGAGAATTAGAGTAGCGCACCCTTAAATGGTAGAATCGGGCTCGGGCATCAGTAAATGGAAGAATTAGTACAGGGCTATGAGTACAGGGAGATTTGGTGGAATCAATAAATGGGAGATTCAGTGCCATTACATTGGAAAACTGGTGTGAGTGTCAGTATATTAGAAAATTCAAGCAAAGCATTTCTAAATTGGGGAATAGGGGCCTGGGGATCAATAAAAAAGAAATGTTGCAAGCATCAGTAAATTGGAGATTCAGTTCAGTGCATCATGAAATGAAAAACACATTCAGCAGGGCATCTGTACTTGAAAGATGTGTTTCAGGGGACAACTAAATGGAAGGAATTGATGCAGGGCAACAATAATTGGAGAATTCATGCAGGTGCCATTAAAGTCTAAGTGGGAGGACTGAGGCAGGATAACACTCAATGGGTGAGTTGGTGAAATTCCCGAATTAGTGCAGGATTGGGAAATGGGAGAATTGGTGCAGGGAAGTGGAGCACTAATTACAGCATTAGAGATGTACAGCACGGAAACAGACACTTCAGTCAAACGTGTCCACACAAATTCAAGAATTCTGGCAGCACTCCACTAAATTGGAGAATCATTCCAAGGAACTAATAAATGGAAAAATTAGGAAAGGGCTTATCGAAATGTGAGTCATTGCAACAGTGCAGTTCAGTGCTAAATGAGTGAATTATGCGGTGTTGCAAAAATGGGAGAATTGGGGCAGGACCAGACATTTTCAAAGATTTAGAGTAGTGCACCCCTAAATTGGGTAAGGGCATCAGTCAGTTATGAGGATTGGTGTAAGGCAGCACTTAGTGGACAACTTGTTCAGGATATGAGGAGCTGGAGCAGCGTCACTGCTTCCTACTGTATTATAGAAAATAAAGGAGTTGGAGCAGCGTCACTGCTTCCTCCTGTATTATTGAAAATAAAGGAGCAGGAGCAGCGTCACTTCTTCCTCCTGTATAGTAGAAATTTAAAGAGCTGGGGCAGCATTTCCACTTCCTCTTGTATTATAGAAAAAAATCTGAGTCCGAAACTGAGGAGACTCTAAATCTCCTAGTTCTACATATTTCTTTAATCCCCCTAGCCCACAGTCAGTGCACTAAACTAAGGTGACTAAATTTTCTTCTCTTATATATATTTAAACAGTCAGTCCAAAGTCAGTACCCTAAACTGAGGAGAGTGAAAATCTCCTGGTTAGGTATTTCTATATTTATATTTAACCAGCCAGCACAGAGTCAGTGCCTAAACTGAGGAGAGTGGAAATCTCATGGTTTTTGCTATATATTTAAACATGCAGTCAGTACCCTAAACTGAGCAGAGAGTAAATCTCCTGGTTATATATATTTAACCAGACAGCACAGAGTCAGTGCCCTATAATGAGTAGTCTCAAAAAGTCCTGGTTATATATATATTTATTTAATCAGTCAGTGCCAAAAACTGAGGAGACTCTCAATCTCCTGTTTATTTAACCAGCCAACACAGAGTCAGTGCCCCATACTGAAAAACTCTAAATGTTCTGCTTATATATATTTAAAAAGACAGCACAGAGTCAGTGCCCTTCACTGAGGAGACACTAAATTTCCTGATTGACAGCAGAGATAGTCCCCTTAACTGAGGAGAATCTGATTATCCTGGTTATAATGGGTGGCCCGATGGCACAGTGGTTAGCACTGCTGCCTCACAGCACCAGAGACCTGGGTTCAATTCCCGCCTCAGGCGACTGACTGTGTGGAGTTTGCATGTTCTCCCAGTGTCTGTGTGGGTTTCCTCTAGGTGCTCCAGTTCCTCCCACAGTTCAAAGATGTGCAGGTCAGGTGAATTGGCCATGGTCAATTGCCCGTAGTGTTAGGTAAGGGGTATGGGTGGGTTGCGCGTCGGTGTGGACTTGTTGGGCCTAAGGGCCTGTTTCCACACTGTAAGTAATCTAATCTAATAATGTCAGTGCCCTAAACTTAGGAGAGTGTAAATCTCCTGGATATTTATATTTATTTAACCAGCCAGCCCAGACTCATTCCCCCAAACTGCTGGTAATTTATGTGTACTTATCCATCCAGCACATAGTCTGAGCCCTAAACTGAGGAGACTTAAAATCTCCCAGTTATATATATTTATTTAACCTGCCTGCGCAAGTCAGTGCCCTAAACTGCGGAGACTCTAAATCTCCTGGTTATATACAATTAACCTGCTAGCACCTGGGGCTGGAAAAGTGAATGGGGCTGGAAAGGAGAGATGGGTGGAAAGGAGGGGGGTGCTGGAAAGAGGGGGGCTGGAAAGGAGGGGGGGATTGGAAAGGGGGGCTGGAAAGAGGGGGAATGGAAAGGAGAATGGGTGGGCTGGAAAGGAGGGGGGGCTAGAATGAAGGGGTGGCTGGAAAGGAGGGCAGGGCTGGAAAGGAGGGGAGCTGGAAAGGACAGCGGACTGGAAATGAGAATGGGGGGGTGCTAGAAAGGAGAATGGTGCTAGAAAGGAGAATGGGGGGCTATGGAAAGGAGGGGGGGGCTAGAAAGGAGGGGGCTGGAAAAGAGGGGGCTGGAAAGGAGGGGGGGGCTGGAAAGGTGTGGCTGGAAAGGAGGGGGGCTGGAAAGGGGAGGTGCTGAAAAGGAGGGGGGCTGGAAAGGGGAATGGGGCTGGATAGGAGTAGGGGGCTGGAAAGGATGGGGGGTGGGAAAGGAGAATGGGGGGGCTTTGAAAAGGAGAATGGGGGGCTGGAAATGAGCGGGGGGGCTGGAAAGGAGGGGGCTGGAAAGGAGAATGGGGGGTCGGGAAAGGGGAATGGGGGGTTGGAAAGGGGCGAGGTCTGGAAAGGAGGTGGGCTGGAAAGGAAAGGGGGCTGGTAAAGGGGGGGGTCATGGAAAAGAGGGAGCTGGAAAGGCGGTGGTGCTAGAAAGGAGGTGGGCTGGAAAGGAGGGGGTGGGTTGGAAAGAAGGGGGGCTGGAAAGGAGAATGGGGGGGCTTTGGAAAGGAGAATGGGGCTGGAAAGGAGGGGCGGCAGGAAAGGAGTGCGGTTGGAAAGGGGGGGCTGGAAACGAGGGGGGCTGGAAATGAGTGGGGGGCTGGAAAAGAGGGGGGAATGGAAAGGAAGGGGGCTGGAAAGGAGGATGGGGCTGGATAGGAGGGGGTGCTGGAAAGGAGAATGGGGGACTGGAAAGGAGAATGGGGGACTGGAAATGAGTGGGGGGACTGGAAATGAGTGGGGGGACTGGAAAGGAGTGGGGGCACTGGAAAGGAGTGGGGGCACTGGAAAGGAAAATGGGGCCTGCAAAGGAGAATGGGTCTGGCAAGGATGGGGGGGTCCAGAAAGGATGGGGGGGGGGCTGGAAAGGAGAATTCGGGCTTGGAAAGGAGAATGGGGCTGGAATGGATGGGGGAGCTGGAAAGGGGAATGGGGGCCTGGAAGGGTGAATGGGACAGGAAAGGAGAATGGGGCTGGAATGGATGGTTGGGGGGGAGCGGTGCTGGAAAGGAGAACTCGGGCCTGGAATGCAGATTGGGGCTGGAAAGTATGGGGGGGGGGGGGGCGTTGGCTGGAAAGGATAATGGGGCTGAAAAGGAGAATGGGGGTGGCTGAAAGAATGGGGCTGGAAGGGAGGTGGGGTTGGAAAGGGGGGTGCTGGAAAGAGGGTGGCTAGAAAGGAGGGGGGGCTAGAAAGGAGTGGAGGGATGGAAAGGAAGGGGGACTGGAAAGGAGAATGGGGCTGGAAAGGAGGTGGGGTTGGAAAGGAGGTGGGGTTGGAAAGGGGGCAGGGCTGGAAAGGAGGGGGGACTGGAAAGGAGAATGGGGCTGGAAAAGAGTAGGGGGGCTGGATAGGAGTGGGGGGCTGGAAAGGACGGCGGGCGGGAAAGGAGGTGTGGGTACTGGAAAGGAGGGAGGGCTGGAAAGGAGAATGGAGCTGGAAAGGGGAATGGGACTGGAAAGGAGTAGGGGGCTGGATAGGATGGGGGGTGGGAAAGTAGAATGGGAGGGTGCTGGAAAGGAGAATGGGGGGGTTTTGGAAAGGAGAATGGGGGACTGGAAATGAGTGGGGGCACTGGAAAGGAGTGGGGGCCTGGAAAGGAGTGGGGGCCTGGAAAGGAGTGGGGGCACTGGAAAGGAGGGGTGGCTGGAAAGGACAGCGGGCTGGAAATGAGAATGGTGGGTGGGCTGGAAAGGAGGAGTGGGCTGGAAAGGAGAATGGAGGGAGTGCTGGAAAGGAGAATGGGGGCTGGAAAAGGGCGAGGGCTGGAAAGGAGGGGAGTCTGGAAAGGAGTAGGGGCTAGTAAGGAGGGGGGCACATGGAAAGGAGGGGGCTGGAAAGGAGGGGAGTGGGCTGGAAAGGAGGGGTGGTGGGTTGAAAAGGAGGGGGTTCTGGAAAGGAGAATGGAGATGGAAAGGAGAATGGGGCTGGAATGGAGTGGGGGCTGGAAAGGAGAATGGGGGCCTAGAATGGAGAATGGGGGTGCTGGAAAGGAGAATGGGACTGGAAAAGAGTAGGGGGGCTGGATAGGAGTGGGGGGCTGGAAAGGATGGGGGGGTGGGAAAGGAGGTGTGGGTACTGGAAAGGAGGGAGGGCTGGAAAGGAGAATGGAGCTGCAAAGGGGAATGGGACTGGAAAGGGGAATGGGACTGGAAAGGGGAATGGGGCTGGAAAGGGGAATGGGGCTGGATAGGATGGGGGGTGGGAAAGGAGAATGGGGGACTGGAAATGAGTGGGGGGGGTGGAAAGGAGGGGTGGCTGGAAAGGAGAATGGGGCTGGAAAGGATGGGGGGGGTTGGAAAGGAGGGGGTGACTGGAAAGGAGAATGGGGCTGGAAAGGATGGGGGGGGTTGGAAAGGAGGGGGTGACTGGAAAGGAGGAGTGGGCTGGGAAGGACGGCGGGCTGGAAAGGAGAATGGGGGCCTGGAAAGGAGAATGGGAGAGTGCTGGATAGGGGAATGGGAGCTGGAATGGGGCGAGGGCTGGAAAGGAAGGGAGTCTGGAAAGGAGTAGGGGCTAGTAAGGAGGGGGGCACATGGAAAGGAGGGGGCTGGAAAGGAGGTGGGCCGGAAAGGAGGGGAGTGGGCTGGAAAGGAGGGGTGGTGGGTTGAAAAGGAGGGGGTGCTGGAAAGGAGAATGGGGCTGGAAAGGAGACAGAGACCAGGGCCCTGCATTACTGGGTCAGGTACTGTTGTGGAGAAACTATAGAGAACCACCAGGAGATGCAGAGAGTTCTTCAAGAAATAGGTCTTTTATTTGCAAACAAAAAACCGTGACATTGAGAAAGCAGATTCTCGAATGTCCCCGAACCTCAGGGTCCGTGGATTTTTATATCTTTTGTTATCATGTTTCTGTGAGCTTATCAGCATGTCCAACTATATTAATCAAAGTACCTCACTCCAGCTACACAATAAACCAGTGATGTTAGTTCCCATTATCTCTTTAGTTGTACATTCAACATGATGTTATTCTAATGTCATGATTAGATATTTATTGCTAACTCTGCTGCAGTGATCTTTCATTGCAGACTAACCTATCATGATAGATATTTAGCTATTTCATCTATTACAATAGTCTCCTGTCTCAAACTGACTCTTCTAACTATTAATTAGATATTTTAATGTCATGTCTGAAATATTTCCGGTCCCAATCCTGTCATAATAACACTTAACAGAGAAACTTGCTTTATTACTTGTATTCTCTCATCTGGCCATAGTGACCTTTCAGCCTTAACCTTACCCTGCTAATTGGTGTAAGAATGTTCCACTATGGTTCTCCCATCCTGCCCCTGCCTTCCACAGACCACAGGTTCCCAGTGGGCTTCATGCTTTAACCCTTCCCATGCTTTCATGGTCTTTATTTTCCATCAACCTCACTCCAACAACAATACCATTCGTTAGTTAAACAGGATGGAGACAGCACCAATTCTCAGGAAGTGTTTTACTGTTTCTGTTTTTGTTAAAATGCTTGGGCAGTGTGCTGGCTCAGTCAGGAGACTGTCTGTGTGGAGTTTGCACATTCACCCCGTGTCTGCGTGGGTTTCCTCCCACAGCCCAAAGATGTGCAGGTGAGATGAATTGGCCGTGCTAACTTGCCCAGAGTGTTCGGGGATGTGTAAGTTAGGTACATTAGACAGTGGGAAAATGTAGAGTAATGGGGTAGGAGAATGGGTCTGGGTGGGTTGCTCTTTGGAGGGTCAGTGTGGACGTGTTGGACCGAAGGGCCTGTTCCCACACTGGATTGATTCCATGATATTTTAAAGGAAATAATAGATTTTCCGGTTACTACCACAGATTGTATTGGAATTTCTTGAGTTTAAAGTTGCTATCTAATGGCAGGTCTGTCTCTGTTGTTGTGAAAGACAGCACCTGAAAGGATTTGCTCGGTGTGTGAACCAGTGTGTTGGTGTTGCCCACTTATCTCTGAGTTGGATACCAGAATGTTGCACATTCTCCCTGTGTCTGTGTGGGTTTCCTCTGGGTGCTCCGGTTTCCTCCCACAGTCCAAAGATGTGTAGGTCAGGTGGATTGGCCATGCTCAATTGCCCATAGTGTTAGGTACATTAGTCAGAGGGAAATTGGTCTGGGTGGGTTACTCTCCGGAGGGTCGGTGTGGACTGGTTGGGTCAAATGTCCTGTTTCCACACTGTAGGGAATCTAATCTATTTATGACATAACATAATACATAGTAATCTGAGATTGACCAAGTTCTGAATTTATTGTTACAATGTTTAGAGACTGACACCTATATGCCCATCTCTGAACTTCACTCATGTTTTGCTAGATACGCCAAGTGGGAAGTTGCTCAGTGACATCTTAATTAGGTTACTCCGAAGTCCAAGTCCTCAAACGATAAAGTGCTCCTTTGAGATTGAATTTAAAGATGTTTCTCTGTAAATGGCCAGACTCAAAATGATCACAGCAGATTCAGCCTTCACTTCACAGCAAAGTATCATATACCTTTAAATGGGAATATACGTCATCTTAAAAGCTAAGGAAATAATTGTGACTTTCAATAAATACTTCCAGTTACTAACATAATCCAATAAATAATGCATACCTTTTCCTAATTTTTACTGGAACTGTTAAGCTAAGGCTATTATAAAGTTGTTTAAAACAGAGGGAACTGTAACTACATTAACATTGCAATGACTAATGTTATGGACTAGGCTAGACCACTCACTACATTCTTAAGCAGGCATCCCAGAGCATAACTTTGCAATTTACTTCGATAAGTATACAGTGAAAATTACCTGGATAGCTAGGTTGACGACTAGATTTTAAACAGACAAAAACATTATTCACAAAATTACACAAACAACAAAGAACCCCTACAGAACACAACCTATCCAGCTAGACCTAATTATGCTGTTCCGAGTACAACAGTTCCAATGTTAAAAACCAGTATCAGAGTGTGAGAAACAAAGTTCTCCCATTTTCCAATCCTGCACTAATTCAGGAATTTCACCAACTCACCCATTGAGGTGAACCTGCCCCAGTCCTCCCACTTAGACTTTAATGGCACCTGCATGAATTCTCCAATTATTGTTGCCCTGCATCAATTCCTTCCATTTAGTCATTCCATGATACACATCTTCCACGTGTGCCCTGCTGAATTGTTTTCATTTAGTGGTGCATTGAACTGAATCTCCAGTTTTCCAATGCTTGCAACATTTCTTCCTTTTATTAATTCCCTGCCCCTATTCCACAATGTAGACATGCCATGCTGCAATTTTCTAATATACTGACACTCACACCAGCTTTCCAATATAATGTGATCTCTCCTTTGTTGATTCCCACCAAATCTCCCACTTACTCATACCCCTGTACTAATTCTTCTATTTACTGATGCCCGAGCCCGATTCTACCATTTAAGGGTGCCCTACTCTAATTCACCCATTGACTGTTGCCATGCACCAATTTTCTAACTTAGCTCCACTGTGCACCAGGTCTCTCATTTACTGATGGCCCGCAATGATTCTCCAATTCAGTGTTGCTTAGCACCATTTCCCCCAGTTACTGACATCCTGAACAAGTTCTCCATTCAGTTTTGCCTCACACCAATCCTCATATTGACTGATGCCCTCGCCCAATTTAGGGGTGCCCTACTCTCATTCCCACATCAAGTATTGTCATGTTCCAATTTTCCCATTTAGTGCTACACTGCACCAATTCTCCCATTTACTGCTAAACGGAAATTCTCTAGTTTGGTGCTCACTGCACCAATTTGCCTTTATCGGATGCCCCATTCCAAAATCTTTTATTTCGATAAGCCCTTGCCAAATTCTTCCATTTAGTACTTCCTTGGAATGATTCTCCAATTTCGTAGAGCACTGACAGAATTCTAAAATTGAGTCATAGACAAGTTGGAGTGAAGGGTCTGTTTCCATGTTGTACATCTCTATGACTCTATTTATGGCTCTGCTGCTCTGCACCATTTCTCCAATTTATCAATCCTGCACAAATCCTGAATCTGCACCATATCTCCCACTGAGTGTTATCCTGACCAATTTAAAGGCACCTGTATGAAATCTCCAATCATTGATGCCCTGCATAAATTCTTGACAATTAATTGTTCCCTGAAAACTTCTTCCACGTACGGGTGCCCTGCTGAATTGTTTTCATTTTGTGATGCACTGAACTGAATCTCAAATTCACCGATGCTTGCAACATTTCTTCTTTTTATTGATTCCCTGGCCCCTATTCCCCAATTTAGACATGCTCTGCTCCAATCTTCTTATATATGCACACACACCAGTTTTCCAATGTCATGACACTGTTCACCACATCTCCCATTTATTGATTCCCACTAAATCTCCCATTTACTCATATCCCTGTGTTAATTCTTCCATTTACTGATGCGCCAGCCCGATTCTACCATTTAAGGGTGCGCTACTCTAATTCTCCCAATTACTGGTGTCATTCACCCATTCTCGAATATAGCTCCACTATGCACCAGCTGTCCCATTCAGTATTTCCCTGCAACAATTCTCCCATTTCGTCGTCCGTTCCACAATTCTCCAGTCTTGGCATCAAATCTCCAAATTACCGATCCTACACATATCCTCCTTTCCATGGTGAACTGCACCAACTCTCCCATTTTGGTGGTACACTGTATTGAATCTCGACCACTAATCCTTTGCAACGTTTGTCCTATTTACTGATTCACTGCCTGTGTTCTCCCATTTGCTCCAATTCTCGAAGTTATCAGCACCCTGCACCAGGTCATTCATTTATTGATGCCCCGCACCAATTCGCCAATTCAGTGTTGCTGAGCACCATTCCCCCAATTACTGAAGCCCTGAACAAGTTCTCCATTCAATGTTGTCTTCCACTAATGCTCATACTGACTGATGCCCTCGCCCAATTTAGGGGTGCCCTACTCTAAATCTCCCCAAAAGTATCGCCCTGCCCCAATTCTCCTATTTAGTGCAACACAGCATAACTCACCCATTTAGTGCTGAACTGCACTAATTCACCCATTATCTGATGCCCTGTTGCAAATTCTTACATTTCGAAAATCCCTTTCTTAACTTTTCCATGTAGTAGTTCCTTACAGTAAGTCTCCAATTTAGTGGAGACCTGCCAGAATTCTTAAATTTGTGTGCAGTCGAGTTGGACTGAAGGGTCTGTTTCCGTGCTGTAAGGCTGTAATTAGTGCACCACTTCCCTGCACCAATTCTCCCATTTACCAATCCTGCACTAATTCGGGAATTTAACCAACTCACCCATTGAGGTAAACCTGCCCCAGTCCTCCCACCTAGAATTTGGGCGGCACGGTGGCACAGTGGTTAACACTGCTGTCTCACAGCGCCTGAGACCCGGGTTCAATTCCCGACTCAGGCGACAGACTGTGTGGAGTTTGCACGTTCTTCCCGTGTCTGCGTGGGTTTCCTCCGGGTGCTCCGGTTTCCTCCCACAGTCCTAAAGATGTGCGTGTCAGGTGAATTGGCCATGCTAAATTGCCCATAGTGTTAGGTAATGGGGTAAATGTAGGGGTATGGGTGGGTTGCGCTTCGGCGGGTCGGTGTGGACTTGTTGGGCCGAAGGGCCTGTTTCCACACTGTAAGTCTAATCTAAAAAAATTTAATGGCACCTGCATGAATTCCTTCCATTTAGTCGTTCCATGATACACATCTTCCACGTACGGGTGCCCTGCTGAATTGTTTTCATTTAGTGGTGCATTGAACTGAATCTCCAGTTTTCCAATGCTTGAAACAGTTCTTCCTTTTATTAATTCCCTGCCCCTATTTCACAATGTAGACATGCCATGCTGCAATTTTCTAATATACTGACACTCACACCAGTTTTCCAATATAATGTGATCTCTCCTTTGTTGATTCCCACCAAATCTCCCACTTACTCATACCCCTGTACTAATTCTTCCATTTACTGATGCCCGAGCCCGATTCAACCATTTAAGGGTGCCCTACTCTAATTCACCCATTGACTGTTGCCATGCACCAATTCTCTAATTTAGCTCCACTGTGCACCAGGACTCTCATTTACTGATAGCCCACACCAAATTCTCCAATTCAGTGTTGCTTAGCACCATTTCCCCCAATGGTTTCCTGAATAATTCTCCATTCAGTTTTGCCTTACACCAATCCTCATATTGACTGATGCCCTCGCCCAATTTAGGAGTGCCCTACTCTCATTCCCGCATCAAGTATTGTCCTGCCCCAATTTTCCCATTTAGTGCTACACTGCACCAATTCTCCCATTTACTACTAAACTGAAATTCTCCAGTTTGGTGCTCACTGCACCAATTTGCCTTTATCGGATGCCCCATTCCAAAATCTTTTATTTTGATAAGCCCTTGCCAAATTCTTCCATTTAGTACTTCCTTGGAATGATTCTCCATTATTATGGAGCACTGACAGAATTCTAAAACTGAGTCATAGACAAGTTGGAGTGAAGTGTCTGTTTCCATGGTGTACATCTCTATGATTGTATGGCTCCGCTGCTCTGCACCATTTGTCCCTATTACCAATCCTGCACAAATCCTGAATCTGCACCAAATCTCCCACTGAGTGTTATCCTGACCAATTTAAGGCACCTGTATGAAATCTCCAATCATTGATGCCCTGCATAAATTCTTGACATTTAGTTGTTCCCTGAAACACTTCTTCCACGTACGGGTGCCCTGTTGAATTGTTTTCATTTAGTCATGCACTGAACTGAATCTACAATTTACCGATGCTTGCAATATTTTTCTTTTTATTGATCCCCAGGCCCCTATTCCCCAATTTAGACACGCTTTGCTCCACTTTTCCAATATATTGACACACACACCAGTTTTCCAATATAATTGCATTGTGCATCAAATCTCCCATTTATTGATTCCTACTAAACCGCCCTTTTACATATATCCTTGTACTAATTCTTCCATTCACTGATGCCCAAGCCCGATTCTACCATTTAAGGGTGCCCTACTCTAATTCTCCCATTTATTGTTACCATGCACCAATTCTCTAATTTAGCTCCAGTGTGCACCAGGCCACTCATTTACTGATGGCCCGCAACGAATCTCCAATTCAGTGTTGCTTAGCACCATTTCCCCCAATTACTGATATCCTGAACAAGTTCTCTACTCAGTATTGCCTTACACCAATCCCCATACTGACTGATGCCCTCCCCCAATTTAGGGGGGC
Source organism: Hemiscyllium ocellatum (assembly GCF_020745735.1). Lineage (NCBI taxonomy): Eukaryota > Metazoa > Chordata > Chondrichthyes > Orectolobiformes > Hemiscylliidae > Hemiscyllium > Hemiscyllium ocellatum. The sequence goes on along the minus strand of NC_083442.1, from coordinate 4,096,174 downwards.
CCTGCTCTAAATCCCTCCAAAAAATATTGTCCTGCCCCAATTCTCCCATTTAGTGCAACACAGCATAACTCATCCATTTAGTGCTGAATTGCACTAATTCACCAATGATCTGAGGCCCTATTGCAAATGCTCACACGTCAATAAGCCCTTTCCCAAATTTTCCATTTATTTGTTTCTGGCAATGAATCTTCAATTTAGTGGAGGCTGCCAGAATTCTTAAATTTAGGCGTGGAGAATTTGGACTGAAGTATCTGTTTCCGTGCTGTACATCTCTAAGGCTGTAATTAATGCTCCACTTCCCTGCACCAATTCTCCCATTTACCAATCCTGCACTAATTCGGGATTTTCACCAACTCACCCATTGAGTGTTATCCTGCCTCAGTCCTCCCACTTAGACTTTAATGGCACCTGCATGAATTCTCCAATTATTGTTGCCCTGCATCAATTCCTTCCATTTGTTGTTCCCTGAAACACCTCTTCCACATACAGATGCCCTGCTGAATTGTTTTTCTTTTCATGATGCACTGAGCTGAATCTCCAGTTTTCCAATGCTTGCAACATTTCTTCTTTTCCTGATTCCATGGTCCCTATTCCCCAAATTAGACATGTTCTGCTACAATTTCCCAATATATTGGCACTCCCACCAATTTTCTAATTTAACAGCACTGTGCAGCAGATATCCCATTTATTGATTCCCACCAAATCTCCCATTTACTCATAGCACTGTACTAATTCTTCCATTTACTGATGCTTTAGTCCGATTCTTCCATTTAAGGGTGCCCTACTCTAATTCTCCCATTAACTGTTGCCATGAACCAATTCTCTAATTTAGCTCCACTGTGCACCAGGTCTCTCATTTACTGATGGCCCACACCGATTCTCCAATTCAGTGTTGCTTAGCACCATTTCCCCCAATTACTGACGTCCTGAACATGTTCTCCATTCAGTTTTGCCTTCCACCAATCGTCATATTGACTGATGTCCTCGTCCAATTTAGGGGTGCCCTACTCTTATTCCCACATCAAGTATTGTCCTGTCCCAATTCTCCCATTTAGTGCTACACAGAAACTCTCCCATTTGGTGCTCACTGCACCAATCTGCCATTATCAGATGCCCTGTTCCAAATTCTCTTATTTCGATAAGCCCTTGCCCAACTCTTCCATTTATTAGTTCCTTGGAATGTTTCTCCAATTTCATGGAGCGCTGCCAGAATTCCAAAATTGAGTCATTGACAAGTTGGACTGAAGTGTCTGTTTCCATGGTGTACATCTCTATGATTGTATGACTATTTATGGCGCCACTGCTCTGCACCATTTCTCCCATTTACCAATCCTGCACAAATCCTGAAACTGCACCAACTCTCCCACTGAGTATTACCCTGCCCAATTTAAGGGCACTTGGCAGAATTCTCTAATTATTGATGATCTGCATCAATTCCTTCCATCTAATTGTTCCCTGAAACACTTTTTCCACATACGGGTGCCCTGCTGAATTGTTTTCATTTAGTTTTGAACTGAACTGAATCTCAAATTCTTCGGTATTTGCAATATTTCTTTTTATTGATCCCCAGGCCCCTATTCCCCAATTTAGACATGCTCTGCTCCAATTTTCTAATATATTGACACACAAACCAGTTTTCCAATGCAATGGAAATTTCTGTGCACTGAATTTTCCATTTATTGATTCCCACCAAATATCCCATTTACTTATAACCCTGTACTAATTCTTCCACTTACTGATGCCTGAGCCCGATTCTACCATTTAAGGGTGCCCTACTCTAATTCTCCCATTTCCTGGTGCCATGCACCCATTCTCTAATTTAGCTCCACTGTGCACCAGTTCTTCCATTCAGTATTTCCCTGCAACAATTCTCCCATTTAGTAGTCCGCTGCCAGAATTTGCGATCCCTGCATCAAATCTCCAAATTACTGATCGTACACATATCTTCGATTTATTGGTGAACGGCACCAACTCCCCCATTTCTTGGTGCAACTGTGTTGAATCTGGACCACTGATCCTTTCAACATATGTCCTATTTACTAATTAATTGCCCGTGTTTTTTCCCATTTGCTCCAATTCTCGAAGTTATCAGCACCCTGCACCAGGTCTTTCATTTATAGATACCCCACAACAATTCTCCAATTCAGTGTTGCTTCACACGATTGCCCCCAATCACTCAAGTCCTGAACAAGGTCTCCACTCGATGCTGCCTTACACCAATCCTCATACTGACTGATGCCCTCTCCCAGTTTAGGGGTGCCCTACTCTAAACCTCTGAAAAGGTATTGTCCTGCCCCAATTCTCCCATTTCGTGCAACGTAACATAACACAATCATTTAGTGCACTGATTCACCCATTATCTGATGCCCTGTTGCAAATTCTCACATTTCAATCAGTCCTTTCACAATTTTTCCATTTAGTAGTTTCTTGCAATGGTTCTCAAATATACTGGAGAGCTGTCAGAATTCTTAAATTTAGGCGTAGACAAGTTGGACTGAAGGGTCTGTTTCCATGCTGGACATCTCTAAGGCTGTAATTAGTGCTCCTCTTCCCTGCACCAGTTCTCCCATTGACCAATCCTGCACTAAGTCGGGAATTTCACCAACTCCTCCATTGAGGTTATCCTGCCTCAGTCCTCCCACTAAGAATTTAATGACACCTGCCTGAATTCTCCAATTAATGTTGCCTTGCATCAATTCCTTTCATTAGTTGTTCCCTGATAAACATCTTCAACGTACGGAAGCCCTGCTGATTTTATTTTTTCATTTAGTAATGCACTGAACTGAATTTCCAATTTACCAATGCTTGCAACATTTCTTCTTTTTATTGTATCCCTGGTCTCCTATTCCCCAATCTGGACATGCTCTGCTCCAATTTTCCAATACATTGGCACACGCTACAATTTTCTCATGGAACAGCACTGTGCACTAGATCTCCCATTTATTGTTTCCACCAAATCTCCCATTTACTCAATTCCCTAATTCTTCCATTTACTGATGCCTTATCCCGATTCTACCATTGATGGGTGCACTACTCTAATCCTCCCATTTCCTGGTGCCATGCACCCATCCTGTAATTGAGCTCCACTGTGCACCAGGTTTTCCATTTAGTATTTTCTGCAACAATTCTCCTATTTAGTATTCCACTGCCAGAATTCTCTAATCTTGCGGTTTATGCATCATATCTCCAAATGACCGATCCGACACATATCTTCCGTTTCATGGTAAACTGCACCAATTCCCCCATTTCGTGGTGCACTGTATTGAATCTGGACCTCTAATCCTTTGCAACATTTGTCCTATTTAATGATTCACTGCCCGTGTTCTCCCATTTGCTCCAATTCTCGAAGTTATCAGCATTTACTGTTACCCCACACCAATTCAGTGTTGCTTAGCACCATTTCCCTGAATTGCTGATGTCCTGAACAAGTTCTCCACTCAGTGTTTCCTTACACCAATCCTCATACTGACTGATGCCCTCGCCCAATTTAGGGGTGCCCTACTCTAAAACTCCCAAAAGGTAATGTCCTGCCCCAATTCTCCCATTTAGTGCAACACAGCATAACTCACCCATTTAGCTCTGAACTGCAATAATTCACCCATTATCTCGATGCCGTGTTGCAAATTCTCACATTTCGATAAGCCCTTTCCCAATTTTTCCATTTAGTTGTTTCTTCCAATGATTCTTCAACTTAGTGGAGAGCTGACAGCATTCTTAAGTTTTGGCTTGGACAAGTTGGACTGAAGGATCTGTTTCTGGGCCGGACATCTCTAAGGCTGTAATTAGTGCTCCGCTTCCCTGCACCAATTCTCCCACTTACCAATCCTGCTCTAATTCGGGGATATCACCAACTCACCCATTGAGTGTTATCCTGCCTCAGTCCTCCCACTTAGACTTTAATGGCACCTGCATGAATTCTCCAATTATTGTTGCCCTGCATCAATTCCTTCCATTTAGTTGTTCCCTGATACACATCTTCAACGTACAGATGCCCTGCTGATTATATTTGTTCATTTAGTAGTGCACTGAACAGAATCTCCAATTGACCAATGATCGCAACATTTCTTTTTATTGATTCCCTGGCCCCGATTCCCCAATTTAGACACGCTCTGCTCCAATTTTCTAATATATGAACACTCACACCAGTTTTCCAATACAATTGCACTGTACACCGTATCTCCCATTTATTGATTCCCACCACATCTCGAAATTACTCATACCCCTGAACTAATTCTTCCATTTACTGATGCCCGAGCCTGATTCTACCACTTAAGGGTGCCCCACTCTAATTCTCTCATTTACTGGTGCCATGCACCCATTCTCTAATTGAGCTCCACTGTGCACCAGTTGTTCCATTCAGTATTTCCTGCAACAATTCTCCCATTTAGTAGTCTGTTGCCAGAATTCTCTCATCTTGCGATCCCTGCAGCAAATCTCCAAATTCCCAAAACTGCAACTATCATCCCTTTTATGGTAAACTGCACCAACTTCTTCATTTCGATGGTACACTGTATTGAATCGGGACCACTAATCCTTTGCAATATTTATCCTATTTACTGATTCATTGCCTATGTTCTCCCCTTTGCTCCAATTCTTGAAGTTATCAGCACCCTGCACCAGGTCCCTCATTTACTGATACCCCACACCAATTCTCCAATTCAGTGTTCCCTAGCACCATTTCCATTAATTGCTGATGTCCTGACTACGTTCTCCACTCAGTATTGCCTTACAGCAATCCTCGCCCAATTTAGGGGTGCCCTACTCTAAATCTCCCAAAAGGTAATGACCTACCCCAATTCTCCCATTTAGTGCAACACAGCATAACCCACCCATTTAGTGCTGAACTGCACTAATTCAGTCATTATCTGATGCCCTGTTGCAAATTCTCACGTTTCGATAAGCACTTTCCCAATTTTTCCATTTAGTAATTTATTGCAATGATTCTCCAATTTAGTGGAGCCCTGCCAGCATTCTTAAATATACACGTGGACAAGTTGGACTGAAGGGTCTGTTTCCGTGCTGTACATCTCTAAGGCTCTAATTAGTGCTCCGCTTCCCTGCACCAATTCTCCCACTTACCAATCCTGCACTAATTCAGGAATTTCACCAACTCACTCATTGACATTATTCAGCCCCAGTCCTTCCACTTGGCACCGACATGAATTCTTCAATTATTGTTGCCCTGCATCAATTCCTTCCATTTAATTGTTCCCTGATACAAATCTTCCAAGTACCGATGCCCTGCAGAATTTCTTTTTTCACTTAATAATGCACTGAACTGAATCTCCAATTTAACGATGTGTCCAACATTTTTTATTATTGATACCCGAGCCCCTATTCCCCAAATTGGACATGCTCTGATTCAATTTTACAATATATTGGCACTCTCACTGATGTTCTAATGGGACAGCACTGTGCAGCAGATATCCCATTTATTGTTTCCACCAAAACTCCCATTTACTCATATCCCTGCACAAATTCTTCCACTTACTGGTGCCCTGGCCCGATTCTACCATTTAAGGGTGCCCTACTCTAATTCTCCAATTTACTGTTGCCAAGCACCAATTCTCTAATTTAGCTCCACTGTGCACCAGGACTCTCATTTACTGATGGCCCCCATACCGATTCTCTAATTCAGTGTTGCTTAGCACCAAATCCCCCAATTACTGATGTCCTGAATAAGTTCTCCATTCAGTTTTGCCTTACACTGATCCTCATATTGACTGATGCCCTCGCCCAATTTAGGGATGCCCTACTCTCATTCCCACATCAAGTATTGTCCTGTCCCAATTTTCCCATTTAGTGCAACACAGCATAACTCACCCATTTAGTGCTGAACTGCACTAATTCACCCATGATCTGATGCCCTGATGCAAATGCTCACACGTCGATAAGAACTTTCCCCAATTTTCCATTTATTTGTTTCTGGCAATGAGTCTTCAATTTTGTGGAGAGCTGCCAGAATTCTTAAATTTAGGCGTGGAGATGGTGGACTGAAGTGTTTGTTTCCGTGCTGTACATCTCTAAGGCTGTAATTAGTGCTCCACTTCCCTGCACCAATTCTCCCATTTACCAATCCTGCACTAATTCAGAAATTTCACCAACTCACCCATTGAGTGTTATCCTGCCCCAGTCCTCCCACTTAGACTTTAATGGCAGCTGCATGAAGTCTCAAATTATTGTTGCCCTGCATCAATTCTTTCCATTTAGTTGTTCCCTGATACACATCTTCAACGTACGGATGCCCTGCTGATTATATTTGTACATTTAGTCGTGCACTGAACAGAATCTCCAATTGACCAATGATCGCAACATTTCTTTGTATTGATTCCCAGGCCCCTATTCCCCAATTTAGACACGCTCTGCTCCAATTTTCTAATATATGAACACTCACACCAGTTTTCCAATACAATTGCACTGTACACCGTACCTCCCATTTATTGATTCCCACCACGTCTCGAATTTACTCATACCCCTGAACTAATTCGTCCAATTACTGATGCCCTTGCCCGATTCTACCATTTGAGGGTGCCCTACTCTAATTCTCTCATTTACAGGTGCCATGCACCCATTCTCTAATTGATCTCCACTGTGCACCAGTTCTTCCATTCAGTATTTCCTGCAACAATTCTCCCATTTAGTAGTCTGTTGCCAGAATTCACTAATTGCTGATGTCCTGAATACGTTCTCCACTCAGTATTGCCTTACACCAATTCTCATACTGACTGATACCCTCGCCCAATTTAGGGGTGCTCTACTCTAAATCTCCCAACACTGCACCAATTCTCCCATTCACTGCTAAACTGAAACCTTCCCATTTGGTGCTAACTGCACCAATTTGCCATTATCGGATGCCCTGTTCCTAATTCTCTTGTTTCGATTAGCCCTTGCCCAATACTTCCATTTAGTAGTTCCTTGGAATGATTCTCCAATGATTCTTCCACGTACGGGTGCCCTGCTGAATTGTTTTCATTTAGTCATGCACGGAACTGAATCTCCAATTTACCGATGCTTGCAACATTTTTCTTCTTATTGATCCCCAGGCCCCTATTCCCCAATTTAGACATGCTCTGCTCCACCTTTCTAATACATTGACACTCACAACAGTTTTCCAATATAATTGCACTGTGCACCAAATCTCCCACTTTTTGATTCCCACCAAACCGCCCTTTTATTCATATCCTTTTACTAATTCTTCCATTTACTGATGCCCGAGCCCGATTCTAGCATTTAAGGATGCCCTACTCTAATTCTCCCATTTACTGTTGCCGTGCACCCATTCTCTAATTTAGCTCCAGTGTACACCAGGTCTCTCATTTACTGACGGCCCGTACCGATTCTCCAATTTATCCCCCATTTACTGACGTCCTGAACAAGTTCTCCACTCAGTGTAGTCTTACACCAATCCCCATACTGACTGATACCCTCGCCCAATTTAGGAGTGCCCTACTCTAAATCTCCCAAAATGTATTGTCCTGCTCCAATCCTCCCATTTAGTGCAACACAACATAACTCACCCATTTAGTGCTGAACTGCACTAATTCACCCATGATCTGATGCCCTGTTGCAAATGCTCACACGTCGATAAGCCCTTTCCACAATTTTCCATTTATTTGTTTCTGGCAATGAGTCTTCAATTTAGTGGAGAGCTGCCAGAATTCTTAAATTTAGGAGTGGAGACGTTGGACTGAAGTGTCTGTTTCCGTGCTGTACATCTCTAAGGCTGTAATTAGTGCTCCGCTTCCCTGCACCAATCCTTCCATTTACCAATCCTGCACTAATTCAGGAATTTCAGCAACTCACCCATTGAGTGTTATCCTGCCTCAGTCCTCCCACTTAGACTTTAATGGCACCTGCATGAATTCTCCAATTATTGTTGCTCTGCATCAATTCCTTACGTTAATTGTTCCCTGAAACACTTCTTCCACTTACAGATGCACTGATGAATTGTTTTTCATTTCGTGATGCACTGAACTGAATCTACAATTTAACGATGCGTGCAACATTTTTTATTATTGATTCCCTGGCCCCTATTCCCCAAATTAGACATGCTGTGATTCAATTTTACAATATATTGGTACTCCCACCATTTTTTTAATGGAACAGCAGCAGATATCCCATTTATTGTTTCTACCAAATCTCCCATTTACTCATATCCCTGCAGAAATTCTTCCACCCACTGGTGCCCTGGCCCGATTCTACCATTTAAGAGTGCGCTACTCTAATTCTCCCATTTACTGTTGCCATGCACCAATTCTCTAATTTAGCTCCACTGTGCACCAGGTCTCTCATTTACTGATGGCCTGCACCGATTCTCCAATTCAGTGTTGCTTAGCACCAAATCCCCCAATTACTGACGTCCTGAGCAAGTTCTCCACTCAGTATTGTCTTACACCAATCCCCATACTGACTGATGCCCTCCCCCAATTTAGGGGTGCCCTACTCTAAATCTCCCATTTACTGTTGCCAAGCAACAATTCTGTAATTTAGCTCCACTGTGCACCAGGACTCTCATTTACTGTTGGCCCCCGCACCGATTCTCCAATTCAGTGTTGCTTAGCACCATTTCTCCCAATTGCTGAAGCCCTGAACAAGTTCTCTATTCAGTTTTGCCTTCCACCAATCCTCATATTGCAAATGCTCACACGTCGATAAGCCCGTTCCCCAATTTTCCATTTAAGTGTTTTTGGCAATGAGTCTTCAATTTAGTGGAGAGCTGCCAGAATTCTTAAATTTAGGCATGGAGACGTTGCACTGAAGTGTCTGTTTCCGTGCTGCACATCTCTATGATTGTATGGCTCTGCTGCTCTGCACCATTTCTACAATTTATCAATCCTGCACAAATCCTGAATCTGCACCAAATCTCCCACTGAGTGTTATCCTGACCAATTTAAGGCACCTGTATGAAATCTCCAATCATTGATGCCCTGCATAAATTCTTGACATTTAATTGTTCCCTGAAACACTTCTTCCACGTACAGGTGCCTTGCTGAATTGTTTTCATTTAGTCATGCATTGAACTGAATCTACAATTTACAGATGCTTGCAACATTTCTTCTGTTTATTGATCCCCAGGCCCCTATTCCCCAATTTAGACACGCTCTGCTCCACTTTCCTAATATATTGACACTCACACCAGTTTTCCAATATAATTGCACTGTGCACCGAATCTCCCATTTATTGATTCCCACCAAACCGCCCTTTTACTCATATCCTTTTACTAAATCTTCCATTTACTGGTGCCCTGGCCCGATTCTACCATTTAAGGGTGCCCTACTCTAATTCTCCCATTTACTGTTGCCATGCACCAATTCTCTAATTTAGCTCCACTGTGCACCAGGTCACTCATTTACTGATGGCCCGCAACGAATCTCCAATTCAGTTGCTTAGCACCATTTCCCCCAATTACTGATATCCTGCACAAGTTCTCCACTCAGTATTGCCTTACACCAATCCTCATACTGACTGATGCCCTCCCCCAATTTAGGGGTGCCCTACTCTAAATCTCCCCAAAAGATATTGTCCTGCCCCAATTCTCCCATTTAGTGCAACATAGCATAACTCACCCATTTAGTGCTGAATTGCACTAATTCACCCATGATCTGATGCCCTGTTGCAAATGCTCACATGTCAATAAGCTCTTTCCCAAATTTTCCATTGATTTGTTTCTGGCAATGAATCTTCAATTTAGTGGAAGCTGCCAGAATTCTTAAATTTAGGCGTGGAGAATTTGGACTGAAGTATCTGTTTCCGTGCTGTACATCTCTAAGGCTCTCGTTAGTGTTCCCCTTCCCTGCACCAATTCTCCCATTTCCCAATCCTGCACTAATTCGGGATTTTCACCAACTCACCCATTGAGTGTTATCCTGCCTCAGTCCTCCCACTTAGACTTTAATGGCACCTGCATGAATTCTCCAATTATTGTTGCCCTGCATCAATTCCTTCCATCTAATTGTTCCCTGAGACACATCTTCCACGTACGGGTGCCCTGCTGAATTGTTTTTCATTTCGTGATGCACTGAACCAATTTACCAATGCTTGCAACATTTCTTCTTTTACTAATTCCCTGGCCCCTATTCCCCAATTTAGACATGTTCTGCTCCAATTTTCCAATATATTGGCACTCCCACTAATTTTCTAATGGAACGGCACTGTGCAGCAGATATCCCATTTATTGTATCCACCAAATCTCCCATTTACCCATAGCCCTGTACTAATTCTTCCATTTACTGATGCCCGAGCCCGATTCTACCATTTAAGGGTGCCCTACTCTAATTCTCCCATTTACTGTTGCCATGCACCAATTCTCTAATTTAGCTCCACTGTGCACCAGGTCACTCATTTACTGATGGCCCGCACCGATTCTCCAATTCAGTGTTGCTTAGCACCAAATCCCCCAATTACTGATGTCCTGAACAAATTCTCCACTCAGTTTTGCCTTACACCAATCCTCATATTGACTGATGCCCTCGCCCAATTTAGGGGTGCCCTACTCTCATTCTCACATCAATTATTGCCCTGTCCCAATTCTCACATTTCACACTAAACTGCACCAATTCTCCCATTCACTGCTGAACTAAAACTCTCCCATTTGGTGCTAACTGCAGCAATTTGCCATTATCAGATGCCCTGTTTCAAATTTTCTTATTTCAATAAGCCCTTGCCCAATTCTTCCATTTAGTAGTTCCTTGGAATGATTCTCCAATTTCGTGGAGCGCTGCCAGAATTCTAAAATTGAGTCATAGACAAGTTGGACTGAAGTGTCTGTTTCCATGTTGTACATCTCTATGATTGTATGACTGTTTATGGCGCCACTGCTCTACACCACTTCTCCCATTTACCAATCCTGCACAAATCCTGAAACTGCATCAACTCTCCCATTGAGTGTTACCCTGCCCAATTTAAGGGCACTTGCAAGAATTCTCTAAATATTGATGACCTGCATCAATTCCTTCCATCTAATTGTTCCCTGAAACACTTCTTCCACATATGGGTGCCCTGCTGAATTGTTTTCATTTAGTTTTGAACTGAACTGAATCTCAAATTCATCGGTATTTACAATATTTCTTTTTATTGATCCCCAGGCCCCTATTCCCCAATTTAGACATGCTCTGCTCCAATTTTCTAATATATTGACACACACACCAATTTTCCAATGCAATGGAAATTTCTGTGCACTGAATCTTCCATTTATTGATTCCCACCAAATATCCCATTTACTTATACCCCTGTACTAATTCTTCCACTTACTGATGCCTGAGCCCGATTCTACCATTTAAGGGTGCCCTTCTCTAATTCTCCCATTTCCTGGTGCCATGCACCCATTCTCTAATTTAGCTCCACTGTGCACCAGTTCTTCCATTCAATATTTCCCTGCAACATTTCTCCCATTTAGTAGTAAGCTGCCAGAATTTGCGATCCCTGCATCAAATCTCCAAATTACTGATCGTACACATATCTTCGATTTATTGGTGAACGGCACCAACTCCCCCATTTCGTGGTGTAACTGTGTTGAATCTGGACCACTAATCCTTTCAACGTATGTCCTATTTACTGATTCACTGCCCGTGTTCTCCCATTTGCTCCAATTCTCGAAGTTATCAGCACCCTGCACCAGGTCTTTCATTTACTGATACCCCATAACAATTCTCCAATTCAGTGTTGCTTCACACGATTGCCCCCAATCACTCAAGTCCTGAACAAGTTCTCCACTCAGTGCTGCCTTACACCAATCCTCATACTGACTGATGCCCTCGCCCAATATTTGGGTGCCCTAATCTTAACCTCTGAAAGGGTATTGTCCTGCCCCAATTCTCCCATTTTGTGCAACATAACGGAACACAATCATATAGTGCAGAATGCACTGATTCACCCATTATCTGATGCCCTGTTGCAAATTCTCACATTTCAATCAGCCCTTTCACAATTTTTCCATTTAGTAGTTTCTTGCAATGATTCTCAAATATACTGAAGAGCTGTCAGAATTCTTAAATTTAGGCGTAGACAAGTTGGACTGAAGGGTCTGTTTCCATACTGGACATCTCTAAGGCTCTAATTAGTGCTCCGCTTCCCTGCACCAGTTCTCCCATTTACCAATCCTGCACTAAGTCGGGAATTTCACCAACTCCCCCATTGAGGTTATCCTGCCTCAGTCCTCCCACTAAGAATTTAATGACACCTGCCTGAATTCTCCAATTAATGTTGCCTTGCATCAATTCCTTTCATTAATTGCTCCCTGATATACATCATCAACGTACGGAAGCCCTGCTGATTTTATTTTTTCATTTAGTAATGCACTGAACTGAATTTCCAATTTACCAATGCTTGCAACATTTCTTCTTTTTATTGTATCCCTGGTCCCCTATTCCCCAATCTGGACATGCTCTGCTCCAATTTTCCAATACATTGGCACACACTACAATTTTCTCATGGAATGGCACTGTGCACTAGATCTCCCATTTATTGTTTCCACCAAATCTCCCATTTACTCAATTCCCTAATTCTTCCATTTAGATTAGACTTACAGTGTGGAAACAGGCCCTTCGGCCCAACAAGTCCACACCGACCCGCCGAAGCGCAACCCACCCATACCCCTACATTTACCCCTTACCTAACACTACGGGCAATTTAGCTTGGCCAATTCACCTGACCCGCACATCTTTGTGACTGTGGGAGGAAACCGGAGCACCCGGAGGAAACCCACGCAGACACGGGGAGAACGTGCAAACTCCACACAGTCAGTCGCCTGAGTCGGGAATTGAACCCGGGTCTACAGGCGCTGTGAGGCAGCAGTGCTAACCACTGTGCCACCGTGCCGCCTTATCCCGATTCTACCATTGATGGGTGCACTACTCTATTTCTCCCATTTCCTGGTGCCATGCACCCATCCTGTAATTGAGCTCCACTGTGCACCAGGTTTTCCATTTTCTGCAACAATTCTCCCATTTAGTATTCCACTGCCAGAATTCTCTAATCTTGCGGTTTATGCATCATATCTCCAAATGACCGATCCGACACATATCTTCCGTTTCGTGGTAAACTGCACCAATTCCCCCATTTCGTGATGCACTGTATTGAATCTGGACCTCTAATCCTTTGCAACATTTGTCCTATTTAATGATTCACTGCCCGTGTTCTCCCATTTGCTCCAATTCTCGAAGTTATCAGCATTTACCGTTACCCCACACCAATTCAGTGTTGCTCAGCACCATTTCCCCGAATTGCTGACGTCCTGAACAAGTTCTCCACTCAGTGTTTCCTTACACCAATCCTCATACTGACTGATGCCCTCGCCCAATTTAGGGGTGCCCTACTCTAAATCTCCCAAAAGGTAATGTCCTGCCCCAATTCTCCCATTGAGTGCAACACAGCATAACTCACCCATTTAGCTCTGAACTGCAATAATTCACCCATTATCTCGATGCCGTGTTGCAAATTCTCACATTTCAATAAGCCCTTTTCCAATTTTTCCATTTAGTTGTTTCTTCCAATGGTTCTTCAATTTAGTGGAGAGCTGACAGCACTCTTAAGTTTTGGCTTGGACAAGTTGGACTGAAGGATCTGTTTCTGGGCTGGACATCTCGAAGGCTCCAGTTCATGCTCCGCTTCCCTGCACCAATTCTTCCATTTACCAATCCTGCACTAATTCGGGAATATCACCAACTCACCCATTGAGGTTATCCTGCCTCAGTCCTCCCACTTAGGCAGCAAATTACTAAATGGGAGAATTGTTGCAGGGAAATACTGAATGGATGAACTGGTGCACAGTGGAGCTAAAATAGAGAATGGGTGCACGGCACCAGGAAATGGGAGAATTAGAGTAGGGCACCCTTAAATGATTGTGTTGGCTTGGACATGAGTAAACGGAAGAATGAGTACAGAGGTATGAGTAAATTGGAGATTCTGTGGGAATCAATAAATGGGAGATTCGGTGCACAGTGCTATTAATTGGAAAACTGGTGTAAGAGTCAATATATTAGAAAATTGGAGCACAGCATTTCTAAATTGGGGAAAAGGGGTCCGTAATCTATAAAAAGAAGAAATGTTGCAAGCATTGGTAAATTGAGATTCAGTTCAGTGCAACACTAAATGAAAACAATTCAGCAGGACACCAGAACGTGATAGAAGTGTTTCAGGGAATAATTAAATAGAAGGAACTGATGCAGGGATCAACAATTGGAGAATTCATGTAAGTGCCTTTAAAAGGGCAGGATAATACTCAATGGGAGGGTTGGTGCAGTTTCAGGATTTGTGCAGGATTGGTAAATGGGAGAAATGGTGCAGAGCAGCGGAGCCATAAATAGTCATACAATCATAGAGATGTACAACATAGAAACAGACACTTCACTTCAACTTGTCTATGACTCAATTTTAGAATTCTGGCAGCACTCCACGAAATAGGAGAATCGTTACCAGGAACTACTACATCAAAGAATTGGGCAATGGCTAATCAAAATAAGAGAAATTGGAACAGGGCATCTGATAATGGCAAATTGGTGCAGTTAGCACCAAATGGGAAAGTTTTAGTTTCACAGTGAATGGGAGAATTGGTGCAGTGTAGCACTAAATGGGAAAATTGGGACAGGACACTATTTGATGCGGGAATGAGAGTAGGGCACCCCTAAATTGGGTGAGGGCATGAGTCAATAAGAGTATTGGTGTGTGGCAAAACTGAGTGGAGAACTTGTTCCGGATGTCATTAATTGGGAGAAATGGTGCTAAGCAACACTGAATTGGAGAATCATTGCAAGGATCTAATAATGTAAAAAAATTAGGAAAGAGCTTATCGAAATGTGTGAGAATTTGCAACAGGGCATCAGATGATGGGTGAATTAGTGCAGTTCATTTGGGAGATTAAGATTACGGCACCTCTTAATTGGGAGAGGGCATTAGTCAGTAGGTGGTTTAATGTAGGGCACCACAGAGTGGACGTTGGTAATTGGGGGAAATGGTGCTAAGCAACACTGAATTAGAGAATTGGTGTGGGGTACCAGTAAATGAAAGACCTGGTGCAGGGTGCTGATAACTTCAAGAATTGGAGCAAATGGGAGAACGCGGACAGTGAATCAGTAAATAGGACAAATGTTGCAAAGAATTAGTGGTAGAGATTCAATACAGTGCACCATGAAATGGGGGAGTTGGTGCAGTTCACCACTAAAGGGAAGATTTGTGTCGGATCGGTCATTTGGAGATTTGATGCAGGGACCTCCAAGATTAGAGAATTCTGGCAGCAGACTACTAAATGGAAGAACAGTTGCAGGGAAGTACTGAATGGAAGAACTGGTGCACAGTGGAGCTCAGTTAGAGAATGGGTGCATGGCACCAGTAAATGGGAGAATTGGAGTAGCGCACCCTTCAATGGTAGAGTCTGCTAAGGTATCAGTAAATGGGAGAATTAGTACAGGGGTATGAGTAAAGGGGAGATTTAGTGGGAATCAATAAATGGGTGATTCGGTGCAGAGTGCAATTATATTGGAAAACTGGTGTGTGTGTCAATATATTAGAAAAGTGGAGCAGAGCATGTCTAAATTGGGGAATAGGGGCCTGGGGATCAATAAAAAGAAAAATGTTGCAAGCGGAGAACTAATTAGAGCCGTAGAGATGTACAGCACGGAAACAGACCCTTCAGTTCAAATTGTCCACACATAAAGTTAAGAATACTGGCCACTCTCCACTAAATTGCAGAGTCATTGGAAAGAACTATTAAATGGAAACAATTGGAAAGGAATTTAACGAAATGTAAGAATTTGCCACAGGGCCTCAGATAATGGGAGAATTAGTGCAGTTCAGCACTAAATGGGTGAGTTATACTGTGTTGCACGAAATGGGATAATTAGGGGAGGACAGTACAGTTTGGAAGATTTAGAATAGGGCACCCCTAAATTGGGCGAGGGCATCAGTCAACTTGTGGATTAGTTTAAGGCAAAACTAAATGGAAAACTTGTTCAGGACATCAGTAATTGGGGGAAATGGTGCTAAGCAACACTGAATTGGAGAATTGGTGTGGGCCATCAGTAAATGAGAGACCTGGTGCACAGTGGAGCTAAATTAGAGAATTGGTGCTTGGCAACAGTAAATGGGAGAATTAGAGTAGGGCACCCTTAAATGGTAGAATTGGGCTCGGCCACCAGTAAATGGAAGAATTTGTGCAGGGATATGAGTAAATGGGAGATTTGGTGGAAACCATAAATGGGAGATCAGGTGCACAGTGCCAGTACATGAGAAAATTGGTGGAAGTGCTAATTTATTGGAAAATTGGAGCAGAGCATGTCTAAATTGGGGAATAGGGGCCAGGGAATCAATAAAAAGAAGAAAATGTTGAAAGCATTGGTAAATTGAAGATTCAGTTTAGTGCATCACTAAATGAATAAAATTCATGAGGGTACCGGTAAGTGGAAGAAGTATTTCAGGGAACAACTAAATGGAAGGAATTGATGCAGGGCAACAATAATTGGAGAATTCATGCAGGTGCCATTAAAGTCTAAGTGGGAGGACTGAGGCAGGATATAACTCAATGGGTGAGTTGGTGAAATACCCGAATTAGTGCAGGATTGGGAAATGGGAGAATTGGTGCAGGGAAGTGGAGCACTAATTACAGCATTAGAGATGTACAGCACGGAAACAGACCCTTCAGTCAAACGTGTCCACACTTAAATTCAAGAATTCTGGCAGCACTCCACTAAATTGGAGAATCATTCCAATGATTCCAATAATAAATGGAAAAATTAGGGAAGGGCTTATCGAAATGTGAGTCATTGCAACAGTGCAGTTCAGTGCTAAGTGAGTGAATTATGCGGTGTTGCAAAAATGGGAGAATTGGGGCTAGACCAGACATTTTCAAAGATTTAGAGTAGTGCACCCCTAAATTGGGTAAGGGCATCAGTCAGTTATGAGAATTGGTGTAAGGCAGCACTTAGTGGACAACTTGTTCAGGATATGAGGAGCTGGAGCAGCGTCACTGCTTCCTACTGTATTATAGAAAATAAAGGAGCTTGAGCTTATATATATTTAACCAGCCAGCACAGAGTCAGTACCCTAAACTGAGGAGAGTGTAAATCTCCTGGTTATATATATTTAACCAGACAGCACAGAGTCAGTGCCCTATAATGAGTAGTCTCAAAAAGTCCTGGTTATATATATATTTATTTAATCAGTCGGTGCCAAAAAACTGAGGAGACTCTCAATCTCCTGTTTATTTAACCAGCCAACACAGAGTCAGTGCCCCATACTGAAAAACTCTAAATGTTCTGCTTATATATATTTAAAAAGACAGCACAGAGTCAGTGCCCTTCACTGAGGAGACACTAAATTTCCTGATTGACAGCAGAGATAGTCCCCTTAACTGAGGAGAATCTGATTATCCTGGTTATAATGGGTGGCCCGGTGGCACAGTGGTTAGCACTGCTGCCTCACAGCGCCAGAGACCCGGGTTCAATTCCTGCCTCAGGCGACTGACTGTGTGGAGTTTGCGCGTTCTCCCAGTGTCTGTGTGGGTTTCCTTTGGGTGCTCCGGTTTCCTCCCACAGTCCAAAGATGTGCAGGTCAGGTGAATTGGCCACGCTAAATTGCCCGTAGGTTAGGGGTATGGGTGGGTTGTGCTTCGGCGGGTCGGTGTGGACTTGTTGGGCCTAAGGGCCTGTTTCCACACTGTAAGTTATCTAATCTAATAATGTCAGTGCCCTAAACTTAGGAGAGTGTAAATCTCCTGGATATTTATATTTATTTAACCAGCCAGCCCAGACTCATTCCCCCAAACTGCTGGTAATTTATGTGTACTTATCCATCCAGCACATAGTCTGAGCCCTAAACTGAGGAGACTTAAAATCTCCCAGTTATATATATTTATTTAACCTGCCTGCGCAAGTCAGTGCCCTAAACTGCGGAGACTCTAAATCTCCTGGTTATATACAATTAACCTGCTAGCACCTGGGGCTGGAAAAGTGAATGGGGCTGGAAAGGAGAGATGGGTGGAAAGGAGGGGGGTGCTGGAAAGAGGGGGGCTGGAAAGGAGGGGGGGATTGGAAAGGGGGGCTGGAAAGAGGGGGAATGGAAAGGAGAATGGGTGGGCTGGAAAGGAGGGGGGGCTAGAATGAAGGGGTGGCTGGAAAGGAGGGCAGGGCTGGAAAGGAGAGGGGGCTGGAAAGGAGGGGGGGCTGGAAAAGAGAATGCGGCTGGAAAGGAGGGGTGGCTAGAAAGGAGGGGGGGCTGGAAAGGAGGGGGTGCTAGAAAGGAAGAGGGGCTGGAAAGGAGTGGGGCTGGAAAGTTGTGGGGACTGGAAAGGAAGAGGGCTGGAAAGGAGGTGGGCTGGAAAGGAGGGGGGCTGGAAAGGAGGGGGGCTGGAAAGGAGGTGGGCTGGAAAGGAGGGGCTGCAAAGGGGAGGCGGGAAAGGAGGGCTGCTGGAAAGGAGAAGGCGCTGGAAAGGAGGGGGGAATGGAATGGAGGGGGGAACTGGAAAGGAGAATGGGGGTAGCTGGAAAGGAAGGGGGGCTGGAAAGGTGTGGGGACTGGAAAGGAGAGGGGGCTAGAAAGGAGGGCAGGGCTGGAAAGGAGGGGGTGGCTGGAAAGGATGGGGGAATGGAATGGAGGGGGGAACTGGAAAGGAGAATGGGGGCTGGAAATGAGAGATGGGTGAAAAGGGTGGGGGGGCTGGAAAGGAGAATGTGGGGGCTGGAAAGGAGGGGGGCTGGAAAGGAGTGGGTGCTGGAAAGGAGGGGGGCTGGAAAGGAGAATGGAGGTGGAAAAGGAGGGGGGGCTGGAAAGGAGGGTGGGTGGGCTGGAAAGGAGAATGGGGCTGGAAAGGAGGGGGGGCTGGAAAGGAGGGGGGCTGGAAAGGAGAAGGCGCTCGAAAGGAGGGGGGCTGGAAAGGGGAATGGGGCTGGAAAGGAGGGGGTTTGGAAGGGGGGCTGGAAAGAGGGGGGCTGGAAAGGAGAATGGGGCTGGAAAGGAGAGGGGGGTGGAAAGTGGGGGGGCAGGAAAGGAGGGGGGCTGGAATGTGTGGAGACTGGAAAGGAGGGCAGGGCTGTAAAGGAGGGGGTTTGGAAGGGGGGCTGGAAAGAGAGGGCTGGAAAGGAGAATGGGTGGGCTGGAAAGGAGGTGGGGACTAGAAAGGAGGTGGGTCTAGAAAGGAGGGGGGGCTGGAAAGGAGAATGGGGCTGGAAAGGAGAGTAAGGTGGAAAGGGGGGGAAGGAGGTGGGGCTAGAAAGGAGGTGGGCTGGAAAGGTGTGGCTGGAAAGGAGGGGGGCTGGAAAGGGGAGGTGCTGGAAAGGAGGGGGCTGGAAAGGGGAAAGGGGGACTGGAAAGGAGGGGGGGCTGGAAAGGATGGGGGGGCTGGAAAGGAGAATGGGGGACTGGAAAGGAGGGGGCTGGAAAGGAGGGGGGGCTGGAAAAGAGAATGGGGCTGGAAAGGAGAATGGGGGGGCTGGAAAGAAGGGGTCTGGAAAGGAGAATGGGGCTGGAAAAGAGTAGGGGGGCTGGATAGGAGTGGGGGGCTGGAAAGGACGGCGGGCGGGAAAGGAGGTGTGGGTACTGGAAAGGAGGGAGGGCTGGAAAGGAGAATGGGGCTGGAAAGGAGTGGGGCTGGAAAGGAGGGGGGCTGGAAAGGGGAATGGGGCTGGAAAGGAGAGGGGGTGGAAAGTGGGGGGGGCAGGAAAGGAGGGGGGCTGGAAAGGAGCGGGGGGCTGGAATGTGTGGAGACTGGAAAGGAGGGCAGGGCTGTAAAGGAGGGGGTGCTGTAAGGAGGGGGTGCTGGAAAGGAGAATGGGGCTGGAAAGGGGAGGTGCTGGAAAGGAGGGGGCTGGAAAGGGGAAAGGGGGACTGGAAAGGAGGTGGGGGCTGGAAAGGAGGGGGGGCTGGAAAGAAGTGGGGGGCTGGAAAGGAGAATGGGGGACTGGAAAGGAGGGGGCTGGAAAGGAGGGGGGGCTGGAAAAGAGAATGGGGCTGGAAAGGAGAATGGGGCTGGAAAGGAGAATGGCGGGGGGTCGGGAAAGGGGAATGGGGGGTTGGAAAGGGGCGAGGTCTGGAAAGGAGGTGGGCTGGAAAGGAGGTGGGCTGGAAAGGAGGGGGGGTGGGCTGGAAAGGAGGGGGTGGGTTGGAAAGAAGGTGGGCTCGAAAGGAGAATGGGGCTGGAAAGGAGGGGGGCAGGAAAGGAGTGCGGTTGGAAAGGGGGGGCGGGAAACGAGGGGGGCTGGAAATGAGTGGGGGGCTGGAAAAGAGGGGGGAATAGAAAGGAAGGGGGCTGGAAAGGAGAATGGGGCTGGATAGGAGGGGGTGCTGGAAAGGAAGGGGGACTGGAAAGGAGAATGGGGCTGGAAAGGAATAGGGGGCTGGATAGGACGGCGGGCGGGAAAGGAGAATGGAGCTGGAAAGGGGAATGGGACTGGAAAGGAGTAGGGGGCTGGATAGGAGTCGGGGGCTGGAAAGGATGGGGGGTGGGAAAGGAGAATGGGGGGTGCTGGAAAGGAGAATGGGGGGTCTTTGGAAAGGAGAATGGGGGACTGGAAATGAGTGGGGGGGCTGGAAAGGAGTGGGGGCCTGGAAAGGAGTGGGGGCCTGGAAAGGAGAATGGGGCTGTGAAGGATGGGGGTCTGGAAAGGAGAGGGGTGGGCTGGAAAGGAGGTGGGGTTGGAAAGTTGTGGGGACTGGAAAGGAGGGGGGGTGGAAAGGAGAATGGGGCTGGAAAGGAGGTGGGGTTGGAAAGGGGGGTGCTGGAAAGAGGGTGGCTAGAAAGGAGGGGGCTAGAAAGGAGGGGGGCTAGAAAGGAGGGGTGGCTGGAAAGGAGGGGGGCTGGAAAGAGGGCAGGGCTGGAAAGGAGGGGGGACTGGAAAGGAGAATGGGGCTGGAAAAGAGTAGGGGGGCTGGATAGGAGTGGGGGGCTGGAAAGGACGGCGGGCGGGAAAGGAGGTGTGGGTACTGGAAAGGAGGGAGGGCTGGAAAGGAGAATGGAGCTGGAAAGGGGAATGGGACTGGAAAGGAGTAGGGGGCTGGATAGGAGTGGGGGGCTGGAAAGGATGGGGGGTGGGAAAGTAGAATGGGAGGGTGCTGGAAAGGAGAATGGGGGGGTTTTGGAAAGGAGAATGGGGGACTGGAAATGAGTGGGGGCACTGGAAAGGAGTGGGGGCCTGGAAAGGAGTGGGGGCCTGGAAAGGAGTGGGGGCACTGGAAAGGAGGGGTGGCTGGAAAGGACAGCGGGCTGGAAATGAGAATGGTGGGTGGGCTGGAAAGGAGGAGTGGGCTGGAAAGGAGAATGGAGGGAGTGCTGGAAAGGAGAATGGGGGCTGGAAAAGGGCGAGGGCTGGAAAGGAGGGGAGTCTGGAAAGGAGTAGGGGCTAGTAAGGAGGGGGGCACATGGAAAGGAGGGGGCTGGAAAGGAGGGGAGTGGGCTGGAAAGGAGGGGTGGTGGGTTGAAAAGGAGGGGGTTCTGGAAAGGAGAATGGAGATGGAAAGGAGAATGGGGCTGGAATGGAGTGGGGGCTGGAAAGGAGAATGGGGGCCTAGAATGGAGAATGGGGGTGCTGGAAAGGAGAATGGGGGGCTTTGGAAAGGAGTATGGGAGGGGTGCAGGAAGGAGGATGTGGGGGGGCTGGAAAGGGGTGAGGATTGGAAAGGAGGGGAGTCTGGAAAGGAGTAGGGGCTGGTAAGGAGGGGGGCGCATGGAAAGGAGGGGAGTGGGTTGAAAAGAAGGGGGTGCTGGAAAGGAGAATGGGGCTGGAAAGAATGGAGGTGGGGGAGGCTGGAAAGGAGAATGGGAGCCTGGAAAGGATCGAGGGCTGGAAAGGAGAATGCGGGCCTGGAATGGATGGGGCTGGAAAGAATGGGGGCCTGGAAAGGATGGGGGAGCTGGAAAGGTGAATGCGGGCCTGGAAAGGAGGTGGGTTTGGAAAGGAGCGGATGCTGAAAAGGAGGGGGGGGGGCTAGAAAGGAGTGGGGTCGCTGAAAAGGAGTGGGGGCGCTGGAAAGGAGTGGGGGTGCTGGAAAGAAGAATGGGGATCTGGAATGGTGAATGGGGGCCTGGAAAGGAGAATAAGGGCCTGGAAAGGAGAATGGGGCTAGAAAGTATGGGGGCTTTGGCTGGAAAGAAGAAGTATGGGGGGCTAGAAAGGATGGCGGGGAGTCTGGAAAGGATGGGGGGCTGGAAAGGGGAATGGGGGCCTGAAAGGGAGAATGGGGCTGGAAAGGAGAATGGGGGGGGGGGGGGGGGGAGGCTTGAATGGAGAATGGGGGCCTGAAAGGGAGAATGGGGGCCTGAAAAGGATGGGGGGTCTGGAAAGGATAGGGGTGCTGGAAAGGAAAATGGGGGACTGGTGGGGGACTGGAAAGGAGAATGGGGGCCTGGAAAGGATGGGGGGTCTGGAAAAGATAGGGGGTCTGGAAAGGATAGGGTTTCTGGAAAGGATGTGGGTGCTGGAAAGGAGAATGCGGGCCTGGAATGGATGGGGCTGGAAAGGATGGGTGGCCTGGAAACGAGAATGGGGGCCTAGAAAGGATGGGGGAGCTGGAAAGGAGGAGTGGGCTGGAAAGGAGGAGTGGGCTGGAAAGGAGAATGGAGGGAGTGCTGGAAATGAGAATGGGGCTCGAAAGGAGAATGGGACTTGGAAAGGAGAAAGGGGGCCTGGGAAGGATGGGGGAGGTGCTGGAAAGGAGAATGGGGGCCTGGAAAGGAGAAAGTGGGCCTGGAAAGGATGGGGGGGTCTGGAAAGGAGAATGGGGCTGGAAAGGATGGGTGGCCTGGAAACGGGAATGGGGGCCTGGAAAGGATGGGGCTGGCTGGAAAGGAGAATTGTGGCCTGGAGAGGATGGGTGGGCTGGAAAGGGGAATGAGGTCCTGGAAAGATTGGGGGGAGGCCTGGAAAGGAGAATGTGGGCCTGGAAAGGAGGGGGGCTGGAAAGGATGGGGGTGTTGGAAAGGAGAATAGGGGCTTGGAAAGGAGAAAGGAGGTCTGGGAAGGATGGGGGAGGCGCTGGAAAGGAGATGGGGGGCTTGGAAAGGAAAATGGGGCTGGAAAGGAGAAAGCGGGCCTGGAAAGGATGGGTGGCCTGGAAACGGGAATGGGAGCCTGGAAAGGAGAATGGGGCTGGAAAGGATGGGGGGTCTGGAAAGGCGAATGGGGGCCTGGAAAGGTGAATGGGGCTGGAAAGGTGAATGGGGCTGGAAAGGTGAATGGGGCTGGCTGGAAAGGGGAATGAGGTCCTGGAAAGATTGGGGGGAGGCCTGGACAGGAGAATGTGGGCCTGGAAAGGAGGGGGGCTGGAAAGGATGGGGGGGTTGGAAAGGAGGGGGTGGCTGGAAAGGAGGGGGTGGCTGGAAAGGAGAATGGGGCTGGAAAGGAGTGGGGGCGCTGGAAAGGAGAATGGGGGCCTGGAAAGGAGAATGGGGCTGGAATGGAAGGGGTGCCTGGAAAGAATGGGTGGCCTGGAAACGAGAATGGGGGCACCCCATCCATTCCAGCCCCATTCTCCTTTCCAGGCCCCTATTCTCCTTTCCAGCCACCCCCTCCTTTCCAATCCCCCCTCCTTTACAGCCCCCCTCCTTTCCAGGCCCACATTCTCCTTCCCGTGCCCACATTCTCCTTTCCAGACCCCATTCTCCTTTCCAGCCAGCCCCATCCTTTCCATCCCCATTCATCTTTCCAGCCCCATTTTCCTTTCCAGGCCCTATTTTCCTTTCCAGGCCCTATTCTCCTTTCCAGCACCTCCCCCATCCTTCCCAGGCTCCCTTTCTCCTTTCCAGCCCCATTCTCATTTCCAGGCCCCCATTCCCATTTCCAGCCCCCAACTCTTTTCCAGGCCCCCATTCTTGTTTCCAGCCCCCCCACTCCTTTCCGGTCCCCACTCCTTTCTAGCGTTCCCACTCCTTTCCAGCCTCCATTCTCCTTTCCAGCCCCATTCTCCTTTCCAGACCCATTCTCCTTTCCAGGTCCCCATTCTCCTTTCCAGGCCCCCATTCTCCTTTCCTCACCACCCCCACCCCCCCCCGCCATTCCTTTCCAGCCCCATTCCCCTTTCCTGTCCCACTCACCCTTCCAGCTCCATTGGGGAGGCGGAAAGCAGAATAGGGGCCTGGAAAGGATGGGTGGCCTGGAAATGAGAATGGGGGCCTGGAAAGGATGGGTGGGCTGGAAAGGAGAATGGGGGCCTGGAAGGGTGAATGGGGCTGGAAAGGAGAATGGAGGCTGGAAAGATTGGGGGGAGGCCTGGAAAGGAGAATGGGGGCCTGGAAAGGAGGGGGGTGCTGGAAATGATAGGGGGCTGGAAAGGAGAATGCGGGCCTGGAATGGAAGGGGTGCCTGGAAAGGATGGGTGGCCTGGAAATGAGAATGGGGGTCTGGAAAGGAGAATAGGGCTGGAAAGGATGAGGGGAGGAGCTGGAAATGAGACTGTGGCTGGAAAGGTGAATGGGGGGGCTTTGGAAAGGAGAATGGGGGGTGCACGAAAGGAGAATGTGGGGTCTGGAAAGGGGCGAGGGGTGGAAACGAGGCGGGACATGGAAAAGAGGGGGCTGGAAAGGAGCTGGGCTGGAAAGGAGGGGGGTGGGCTGGAAAGGAGGGGGGGTGGGTTGAAAAGGACGGGATGCTGGAAAGGAGAATAGGGCTGGAAAGGAGTGGGAACGCTAGAAAGTAGTGGGGACTGGAAAGGAGTGGGGGGGCTGGAAAGGAGAATGGGCACATGGAAAGGAGAATGGGGCTGGAAAGGATGAGGGGAGGGGCTGGAAATGAGACTGTGGCTGGAAAGGCGAATGGGGCTGGAAAGTAGAATGGGGGGGCTTTGGAAAGGGGCGAGGGGTGGAAAGGCGGCGGTGCTGGAAAGGAGAATGGGGCTGGAAAGGAGAATGGGGCTGGAAAGGAGTGGGAACGCTAGAAAGGAGTGGGGACTGGAAAGGAGTGGGGGGGCTGGAAAGGAGAATGGGGGCCTGGAAATGAGTGGGGGGCTGGAAAGGATGGGGGGTTCTCAAAAGGATAGGGTGTCTGGAAAGGATTGGGGGGGCTGGAAAGGAGAATGGGGGCCTGGAACTGATGGCGGAGCTGGAATGGGGAATGGGGGCCTTGAAGAGTGAATGGGACAGGAAAGGTGGATGGGGCTGGAAAGGAATGGCGGGGGGGGGAGGAGGGGTGAAGGAAAGGAGCATGGGGGCCTGCAAAGGAGAATGGGGGCCTTAAAGGAGATTGGGGGCCTGGAAGGGTGAATGGGGCCTGGAAAGGAAAATGGGGTTGGAAAGATTAGGGGGAGGGCTGGAAAGGAGAATGAGGGTTTGGAAAGGAGAATGGGCGCCTGGAAAGGAGAATGGGGCTGGAAAATATGGTGGGGGGGAGGCTGGAAAGCAGAATGGGGCCTGCAAAGGAGAATGGGGGCCTGGAAAGGAAAATGGGGCTGGAAAGGAGAAAGCAGGACTGGAAAGTAGAATGGGGCTGGAAAGGATGGGGGGTCTGGAAAGGAGAGTGGGGGCCTGGAAAGGATGGGTGGCCTGGAAACAAGAATGGGGGGCTGGAAATGAGAATGCTGCCGGAATGGGGGCCTGGAAGGGTGAACGGAGCTGGAAAGGAGAATGGGACTGGAAAGGATGGGGGGTCTGGAAAGGTGAATAGGGGCCTGGAAGGTTGACTGGGACTGGAAAGGGGAATGGGGGCCTGGAAAGGAATAGGGGGCTGGAAAGGAGAACGGGGGCCTGGAAAGAGAATGGGGCTGGAAAAGTGAATGGGGCTGGAAAGGATGGAGGGGTCTCAAAAGGATAGGGTGTCTGGAAAGGATGGGGGGCTGGAAAGGAGAATGCGGGCCTGGAAAGGAGAAAGGGGCTGGAATGGATGGGTGGCCTGGAAACGAGAATGGGGGCCTGGAACTGATGGCGGAGCTGGAATGGGGAATGGGGGCCTGGAAGAGTGAATGGGACACGAAAAGCGAATGGGGCTGGAAAAGAATGGCGGGGGGGGGGTGGAAGGACAGGAGAATGGGGCTGGAAAGGTGAATGGGACTGGAAAGGATGGGGGAGGTGCTGGAAAGAAGGATGGGGGCCTGGAAAGGAGAATGGGGGCCTGGAAAGGATGAGGTGATGGGGGGGCTGGCTGGAAAGGAGAATGGGGGCCTGGAAAGGAGAATGGGGCTGGAATGGATGGGGGTGCCTGGAAAGGATGGTTTTCCTGGAAACGAGAATGGGGGCCTGGAAAGGATGGGGGGGGGTGTGGCTGGAAAGGAGAATTGGGGCCTGGAAAAGAGGGCGGCTGGAAAGGCGGTAGGGGGGGTTGGAAAGGATGGGGGGGGAGCTGAAAAGGAGGGGGTCTGGAAAGGACAATTAGGATGGAAAGGAGAATGGGACTGGAAAGGATGGGGGGCTGGAAAGGAGAATGTGAGCCTGGCAAGGAAAATGGGGCTGGAAAGGAGAATGGGGCTGGAAAGGAGAATGGGGCTGGAAAGGAATGGCGGTGGGTGGGGGGTGTGGGAAAGGAGAATGGGGGCCAGGAAAGGAGAATGGGGCTGGAAAGGATGAGGGGGGCTGGAAAAGATGGGGTGTCTGTAAAGGATTGGGCTGCTGGAAAGGAGAATGTGTGCCTGGAAAGAAGAATGGGGGCATGGAAAGGAGGGGGGCTGGAAATGAGGGGGGGGTGTTGGAAAGGAGGGGCGGTTGGAAAGGAGGGGCGGTTGGAAAGGAGGTGGTGTCTGGAAAGGAGAGTGGGGCTGGAAAGGAGAATGGGATTGGAAAGGAGTGGGGGGCTGGACAGGAGTGGGGGCGCTGGAAAGGAGTGGGAGGCTGGGAAGGAGTGTGGTGGCTAGAAAGGAGAATGCGGGCCTGGAAAGGATGGCGGAGATGGAATGGGGAATGGGGGCTTGGATAGGTGAATGGGACAGGAAAGGGGAAAGGGGCTGGAAAGTAATGGCGGGGGGGGGGGGGGGGGGAGCGGGAAGGAAAGGAGAATGGGGACCTGGAAAAGAAAATGGGGCTGGAAAGGAGAATGGAGGCCTGGAAAGGATGGGTGGGCTGGAAAGGATGGGTGGGCTGGAAAGGGGAATGGGGGCCTGGAAAGGATGGGGGGTCGGGAAAGTATGGGGTGTCTGGAATTGATGGGGGTGCTGGAAAGGAAAATGGAGGCCTGGAAAGGAGAATAGGGCTGGAAAGGAGAATGGGGCTGGAATGGATGGGGGGGCTGGAAAGGGGAATGGGGGCCTGGAAAGGAGGGGGGCTGGAAAGGAGGTAGGGGGGTTGGAAAGGAGGAGGGGCTGAAAAGGAGGGGGCTGGAAAGGACAATTAGGATGGAAAGGAGGATGGTACTGGAAAGGAGTGGGGGGCTGGAAAGGAGGGGGGTTGGAAAGGAGTGGGGCCACTGGAAATGAGTGGGGGTGCTGGAAAGGAGAATGGGGGCCTGGAAAGGAGAATGGGGGCCTGGAAAGAAGAATGTGGGCCATTAAAGGAAGGGGGCTGGAAAGGAGGGGGGGGGGGGGTGGAAAGGAGGTGGTGGCTAGAAAGAAGAATGGGACTGGAAAGGAGTCGGGGGCTGGATAGGAGTAGGGGGCTGGAAAGGAGAATGGGGACCTGGAAAGGAGAATGGGGCTGGAAAGGATTGGGGGTTGGGGGGAGGCTGGACAGGAGAATGGGGTTGTAAATGAAGGGGGGGCTGGAAAGGAGAATGGGGGCTTCAAAGGGAGAATGGGGCCTGGAAAGGATGGAGGGTCTGGAAAGGATGGGGGGTGTGGAAAGATAGGGTGTCTGGAATTGATGGGGGTGCTGGAAAGGAAAATGGAGGCCTAGAAAGGAGAATTGGCCTGGAAAGGAGAATGGGGCTGGAATGGATGGGGGTGCCTGGAAAGGATGGTTTTCCTGTAAACGAGAATTGGGGCCTGGAAAGGATGTGGGGGTTGGAAAGGGGAAATGGGGCCCTGGAAAGGAGAATGGGGCTGGAAAGATTGTGGGGTGGGCTGGAAAGGAAAATGGGGGCCTGGAAAGGAGAATGGGGGCCTGGAAAGGATGGCGGAGATGGAATGGGGAATGGGGGCCTGGAAGGGTGAATGCGACAGGAAAGGGGAATGGGGCTGGAAAGAATGGCGGGGGCGGGGGGTGGGAAGGAAAAGAGAATGGGGGCCTGGAAAGCAGAATGGGGGCCTAGAAATGAGAATGGGGCCTGGAAAGGAAAATGGGGCTGGAAAGAATGGTGGGTCTGGAAAGGAGAATGGGGGCCTGGAATGGATTAGATTAGATTAGACTTACAGTGTGGAAACAGGCCCTTCAGCCCAACAAGTCCACACCGACCCGCCGAAGCGCAACCCACCCATACCCCCACACCCACCCCCCACCTAACACTACGGGCAATTTAGCATGGCCAATTCACCTGACCCGCACATCTTTGGACTGTGGGAGGAAACCGGAGCACCCGGAGGAAACCCACGCAGACACGGGGAGAACGTGCAAACTCCACACAGTCAGTCGCCTGAGTCGGGAATTGAACCCGGGTCTCGGGAAAGGATGGGGGTGCCTGGAAAGGATGGTTTTCCTGGAAAGGAGAATGGGGGCCTGGAAAGGATCGGGGGGGGGTGGCTGGAAAGGAGAATTTGGGCCTGGAAAAGAGGGTGGCTGGAAAGGTGGTAGGGGGGTTGGAAAGGAGGGGGGGGAGCTGAAAAGGAGGGGGGGCTGGAAAGGACAATTAGGATGGAAAGGAGAATGGGACTGGAAAGGATGGGGGGCTGGAAAGGAGAATGGGGGCCTGGATAGGTAAATGGGGGTCTGGAAAGGAGAATGGGGGCCTGGAAAGGAGAATGGGGGCCTGGAAAGGATGGAGGGTCTAGAAAGGATGGGGGGTCTGGAAAGGATAGGGTGTCTGGAATTGATGGGGGTGCTGGAAAGGAAAATGGAGGCCTGGAAAGGAGAATGGGGCCTAGAAAGGAGAATGCGGGCCTGGAAAGGAGAATGGGGCCTGGAAAGGAGAATGGGGGCCTGGAAAGGAGGGGGGCTGGAAATGAGGCAGGGTTTTGGAAAGGAGGGGCGGTTGGAAAGGAGGTGGTGTCTGGAAAGGAGAGTGGGGCTGGAAAGGAGAATGGGGCTGGAATGGATTGGGGTGCCTGGAAAGGATGGTTTTCCTGTAAACGAGAATGGGGGCCTGGAAAGGATGGCGGAGCTGGAAAGGAGAATGGGGGCCTGGAAAGGAGGGGGACTGGAAATGAGGGGGGGTTGGAAAGGAGGGGGTGGCCGGAAAGGACAATGGGGCTGGAAAGGAGAACGGGACTGGAAAGGAGTGGGGGGCTGGAATGCAGTGGGGGCGCTGGATAGGAGTGGGGGGATGGAAAGGAGTGGGGGCGCAGGAAAGGAGAATGGGGGCCTGGAAAGGAGAATGGGGCTAGAAAGGATGAGGGGGGCTGGAAAAGATGGGATGTCTGTAAAGGATTAGGGTGCTGGAAAGGAGAATGTGGCTGTAAAGGTGAATGGGGCTGGCAAGGACGGGGGGGGCTGCAAAGGAGAATGCGGTCTTGGAAAAGAATGGCAGGGGGGTGTAGGAAAGGAGAATGGGGGCCTGGAAAGGATGAGGGGCTCTGGAAAGGTTGGGGGGGCAGCTGAAAAGGATGGGTGGCCTGGAACCGAGAATGGGGGCCTGGAAAGCACGGTCGCTGGAAATGAGGGGGGTAGGAAAGGAGGGGGGTTTGGAAAGGAGAATGGGGGCCTGAAAAGAGAATGGGGGCCTGGAAAGGAGAACGGGGCTGGAAAGGAGTGGGGGGCTGGAAAGGAGTGGGGGGTGTCTGGAAAGGATGGGAGGCTGGAAAGGATGGGGGTGCTGGAAAGGAAATTGATTTCGCTGCTCGTTGGATGCTGCCTGAACTGCTGTGCTCTTCCAGCACCACTGATCCAGAACCCCTTTCTCCTTTCCAGCCCCCCATTCTCATTTCCAGCCCCCCATTCTCATTTCCAGGCCCCCATTCTCCTTTCCAGCCACCCCCTCCTTTCCAAACCCCACTCCTTTCCAACCCCCCCCCTCATTTCCAGCCCCCGTCCTTTCCAGGCCCCCATTCCCCTTTCCAGCTCCGCCATCCTTTCCAGGCCCCCATTCTCAGTTCCAGGCCACCCATCCTTTCCAGCTCCCCCATCCTTTCCAGAACCCCCCATCCTTGCCAGCCCCATTCTCCTTTCCAGGCCCCCATCAGGAATAAAGGCAGTGAGCTGGAAGCATGGAGAGATAAGCTAGGGGATGGTGGGGGTGGGGAGAGAGTAGCATAGAGTACAATGGGTGAGTGAGGTAGGAGATGAAGGCGATAGGTCAGGGAGGAGAGGGTGGAGTGGATAGGTGGAAAAGGAGCTAGGCAGGTCGAACAAGTCCGGACAAGTCATGGGGACAGTGCTGAGCTGGAAGTTTGGAACTTGGGTGAGGTAGGGGAAGGGGAAATGAGGAAGCTGTTGAAGCCACATTGATGCCCTGGGGTTGAAGCTTTCTGAGGCGGAAGATGAGGCGTTCTTCCTACAAGGCGTCTGGTGGTGAGGGAGCGGCGGTGAAGGAGGCCCAGGGCCTCCATGTCCGCGGCAGAGTGGGAAGGGGAGTTGAAATGTTGGGCCACAGGGCGGTGTGGTTGATTGGTGCGGGTGTACCGGAGATGTTCCCTAAAGCGCTCTGCAAGGAGGCGCCCAGTCTCCCCAATGTAGAGGAGACCGCATCGGGAGCAACGGATGCAATAAATGATATTAGTGTATGTGCAGGTAAAACTTTGATGGATGTGGAAGGCTCCTTTAGGGCCTTGGATAGAGGTGAGGGAGGAGGTGTGGGCACAGGTTTTACAGTTCCTGTAGTAGCAGGGGAAAGTGCCAGGATGGGTTGTAGGGGGGCATGGACCTGACCAGGTAGTCACAGAGGGAACAGTGGCGGAAATGTCGGCGGATGATTTGGTTTATACGAAGGTTTGTAGGATAGAAGGTGAGCACCAGGGGCGTTCTGTCCTTGTTATGGTTGGAGGGGTGGGGTCTGAGTGCGGAGGTGCAGGATGTGGACGAGATGCGTTGGAGGGCATCTTTAACCACGTGGGAAGGGAAATTGTGGTCTCTAAAGAAGGAGGCCATCTGGTGTGTTCTGTGGTGGAACTGGTCCTCCTGGGAGCAGATACGGCGGAGGCAGAGGAATTAGGAATGCGGGATGGCATTTTTGCAAGAGGGTGAGAAGAGGTGTAATCCAGGTAGCTGCGGGAGTCGGTGGGTTTGCAAAAAATGTCAGTGTCAAGTCGGTCGTCATTAATGGAGATGGAGAGGTCCAGGAAGGGGAGGGAGGTGTCAGAGATGGTCCAGGTAAATTTAAGATCAGGGTGGAATGTGTTGGTGAAGTTGATGAATTGCTCGACCTCCTCACGGGAGCACGAGGTGACGCCAATGCAGTCATCAATGTAGCTGAGGAAGAGGTGGAGAGTGGTGCCAGTGTAATTATGGAAGATCAACTGTTCTACGTAGCCAACAAAGAGACAGGCATAGCTGGGGCCCATACATGTGCCCATGGCTACCCCTTTGGTCTGGAGGAAGTGGGAGGATTCGAAGGAGAAATTGTTAAGGGTGAGGACCAGTTCGGCCAAACGAATGAGAGTGTCGGTGGGAGAGGAAAAAACAGAGGGCTTGGAGGCCCTGGTCATGGCGGATGGAGGGATTGGATATCCATGGTGAAAATGAGGCATTGGGGGCCGGGGAAACGGAAGTCTTGGAGGAGATGGAGGGCGTGGGTGGTGTCTCGAATGTATGTGGGGAGTTCCTGGACTAAGGGCGATAGGACAGTGTCAAGGTAGGTAGAGATGAGTTCAGTGGGACAGGAGCATGCTGAGACAATGGGTCAGCCAGGGTGGTCAGGCTTGTGGATCATGGGAAGGAGGTAGAACCGGGCAGTGCGGCGTTCCCAGACTATGAGGTTGGAAGCTGTGAGTGGGAGATCTCCTGAGGTGATGAGGTTCTGTATGGTCTGGGAGATGATGGTTTGGTGATGGGGGGATGGGGTCATGGTCGAGGAGGCAGGAGGAAGAGGAGTCGTCGAGTTGGCGTTTGGCTTCAGAGGTGCAGAGGTCAGTGAGCCAGACTACGACTATGCCCCCTTTATCCGCTGGCTTATCTCTTTGTCCCCCATTGGTACCTCCCGAAGGGGATAACTCTTTACGTTCTTCCCCTTTTTTTGTTTGTGTTTTTCCCCCTTAGGCTTTGGTTTAGATCCTCCGGAGGCGTCCTCTACGTCTACTTTATCTTCCCTTTCTTTCGTTGAGGATTGAGGGTCTGGGACAACAACATCCCCGTCCACCGCCCCATTGTCCTCCTCTTGTGGGTCATCCGTTCCCTGTCCCAGTCTGTCTGTCTCTCCTCCTCCCACATTTCCACTTAATCTGATTTTATGGTGGGGGGGGGGAACAGCCAAGAGGATCCCAGGGACTGGGTGGGGCAGAGGGGGTATTCCTTGTCTTTACTACCATCATTCCCAAACTGCCCTTCCAACAGGACACATAGTCTGCCTCTTCTTGACTAAAAGGTTGTTTCTCATTCACATACATACCTAAATACTGACATACCCAATCCTTGTCCGAACCGTACTTTGGCCAGAAGACAGCCGGACGAAGGATTGGTTCTTTGGTCCATACTAAACAACAATATTTCATCATTTTCTTTTTATCCTTTTCCCTTGTACAAGTGTTACTTGTCCATTTCCGCAACATCCTCCCTAAGGAACTTCTGGAGGAATGTTACCAGGGACGTTTTCTTCCTTTACTCCGTCGCAGTTTGACTTACTCTGCCTACCCCCCGTTTCTCAGGGCCCTCGCCAGTCCCTCAGCGATTAAATACCCCTTTTCCCAGCCACCAAGGCAATACTTAAAAGTCAGTTTTCTTAACTTGGTTTGTGCACAGAGTTGCCTGGCCTCGTATTCTGTATTTTCTATCGACCTCCGTTCACTGTCTGATTCAGATGTCTCTCTTGCGGGATTCGTACCAGTCCCCCAAGTGAGCGGACCTAACCGGGACACGACACCGCTCCTCAATCGGGAATGGGATGTATCTTCCCAGTGTCCAGGGCCAGCCACTCCCCCCGGCGATGGAAGAATATCCCGGACAGGCCCCCAATTGTGGGAAATAGAACCCATTCACTTCAATAATTTCAGTCTGAGACAAGATCTGAAGCAGCAGTATCGTTTATTACAGCGTGGCGCCTATAAGATAGGCACACCGAGCTTAACAAGTACAAAACTTATATACAATTCAATTCTCTTTCCCTCATCCCATTATTCTAAACCCGGCGCCCATTACTGTTGTTTATCTCTTGCCTTATCTGGCCTTGTGCATAACAAAGTATAAGTCTTGCTTGGCCATTTCACCACATCCTGCTGTGGTCCATTGTTAGCGTATCCCCTTCCACTGCCACCTGCTTCCTTGCATTGCTAAAGCAACATTTCCTCCCATTCTTTATCCACACTGAGCCTCTTATTTGTGTTTTTTAAATGTGTTTTCAGAAGTGGGAAACAGATGCTTATAACTGTTTGTACAAGCTTAACCTACACCCCCTTCCTCTTTCATGATTGAGCCTTGTGATATTTGCAGATAACAACATTTATAATTACTCCTCACACTCTGATCCACCAGCCACCACATGAAATGGTGTTAGACCCAAACAGGTGAATGGTCACATTGACGAGACTGAGTGTGGAAGGTTCTTGTCCCAATGGAACAGGGATCACCATAAGATGGAACAGCAGAAGGAAGGGATTCACTCCCAATGTCTGCTCCACCTTTCAGTCAGACCATAACTGATCTGATCATTCTCAACCCAACTTTCCTTCCCCGATCCCCATCAGCCCCTGTTTCTCCAGGGATCCACCTCCTGGGGGAGGTGCCCAAGCGGGACCACGTTCCCTATTGGCTTAGACCATTGGATCGACAGAGCTCTTACCCAATTGGAGCCTGGGGCTGAGCTACGTCCCGCCCTGAGGTGCGTATCGCCATTTGATTCTGGTCTGGAGTGCGGCCGTATGGGCGCCGCCTCTCTCCTTTACTTGCACCTCATGTTCATGGGGAACCTGGTGCTAAATCATTCGTAGACGACCTGATTCTGGCTCAGGGTTTTGTAAGTAGCAGAGCAGCTGCCTCGCTGCGATCTATTGAAAGTCATTCCTCGAGCCAGCCTTTTGTCGGTAACTGGTGCACGAAAATTTACTCCCACGCACGTCCGTACGCACCCGTCCGTTACCTTGGCTTTTGCTCGGGTCCCGCATCGAACCCTACGCCCTGCCGACCGTTTCATGCCCACAGGCGCACCACCTCTCCCCGGGGGTGTTCGTGCGTGCGCCTGCCCGGGGGTGGCAGCCACGGCAGTAAGGCCACGGTTGTGACATGCTGAGGCGAGGGCGGCGGCTCTGCGTGTGCGTGGGGGGTGGGGGTGGAGGAAAGGTCGGTGAGTTTGTCGGTCGGTGTTTTTCCTACGCTCTTCTTGCCGCACCACCTCAGCATGCCGGCGCCTGGCGGTCAGCCGTGCTGCTCCCTGGCCAGGAGCAGTTACGCGATGCCGTCAGACCGGTGTGCAGGGTGTGGGTCGTGTTACCCACTGGCCATGGGGGCACGTTAAGCTGCAGGGGACAATTTTTAAAAATTTTTTTCCTCCTCCTCTTCGCTTTTTGAAGAGGTAAGTTACTGAGTTAGCCTGGCACTTAGAATATTTTTTGTTTCAGTACAAATCCGTAACCAGCGACACTTTGAATATTTTTGAGTCAGTAGAAGTCAGTAACCAAGCGCATTTTTGAATTGGTTACTGAATTCTCTGTTCAAGTTGCGGCTGCGATTGGCTTCAGTTTGTTGTGGGGGCTTAATTATCGCCGAGGCGAGCATGCCCCGGTAGTGTGGCCGAGGAAGGAGTGCCTTTTGAAGGGGGTGTTTCTGAGTTTGGGTCCTTTTTGAGTGGCATTGCCGGATGGGTTTGGTTTTGAAGGGGGTGTTTGTCTGGAGTGCCACCAGCAGTGGGGTCAGGCTGAGGGTGAGTGTTCGGTTTCCAGTTAGGGACAGAGAAAGGATTAGGCTTAGTTTTAGTGTTCGGTTTCCCGTTTTGGTAATGTTTGCGGTGCATTTTCCAAGGAGGTGAATCCACGACTTTAGAGGGACCTTGAGACTTCCAGTCGGGGTTAGCTCAGCCGGATTTGACCCAGCGGTTCTGCCGACGGTCTTGGCTTCGAGGGCGGAGTGCCATCGGGGTTCTGTCCGAGTCTCCACGATTTCCAAGGGTGGGAAGTGGTCTAACTGGGAATGGGAGTGAATGTGAGAGCTCATACCGATATTGAGACTTCGGGGCCGTGTAGCTCAGCCGGATTTGACCCGGCAGTTCTGCCGACTGTCTCTCCTTCGAGGGCGGACCGTTCCCGTGTTCAGGCCGGGTTTCATCCATTTCCAACGGCGGGAAGTGATCCAAACGGGGATGGGAGTGAATGTGACAGCTCATACCGACTTTGAGGCTTCGGGACCGGGTAGCTCAGCCGGATTTGACCCGGCAGTTCTGCCGACTGTCTCGCCTTCGAGGGCGGACTGTCCTCGAGTTCAGGCCGGATTTCATCCATTTCCCATGGTGGGAAGTGGTCTCTGTCACAACGGGGACAAGGGTCTGAAGAGATGAAGTGAGTAACTAGCACAGCTTAGGAAAGGGTTCGAAAGTTCTCAACAATGTGAATTACGTTACCAGGAAAGCTTAGGAAAGTTGTCTGAGAGTCCCGAACGAGTGAACTGCAAAACTTAGGGACATGCCCGAAGATGTTTAAAAGTGTGAAATCAGGAATTAGGAAAACATAGGGAAGTGCCTGAAAGTGCTAAATGCGTAACATGAAAAATGTAGAAAAATGCCCAAAAATGTTTAAAAGTGTGAACTCATTAACCAGAAAAACTTAGAAAAATGTCTGAAAATGAGAAATGAATAACCAAGAAAACTTAGAAAAATGTTTGAAAAGAAAAAATCAGTAACCAGAAAAACTTAGAAAAAAACGACTTAGAAAAATTTTCAGCCAAGTGTGAAAAATATTCTAAGTGTCAGCGGAGGAAAATACCGAAGCACCGGGAAAGATCCAAAACCTCATGCCGAAGATGAGGTCTGAAGTGCCGGAGGAACTGGGCGAATTGAGCCCGGCGGTTGGCCAGCTGTCATTTTGAGTCTGCAGCCCGAAAACTTTAACTTGGTCTGCCGCGGAAGTCGGGACCCGGAAAAATCCAAACGGTTTTGCCCGGCTCGAGTTCCAGAACGAAGCAGTCGAATTTGAAATTCAGACCCATTCAGTGCCACTTGACATTGTTCCACAGTGAGGTTGGCGGGGTACCCGGAGAGTTCTGGCAACAAAATGGCGGCGCGGGACCACTTTGAAAGGCATCCGAAAAATGGTTCCACGGGCAGAGCACTTGAATGACAGGCCGGTGTGCATGCCAAAGAGCTCTCGCAAGTCTAAGTTTTGACACTTTTGTCAAATTTTTGACAGACTTACCCAAATCTAGCTGTCTGTTCTAAGAGTCGGTCAGAGGCCTGTGCGGCGGTCTCTTGACACTATTGGAGGGCGGGCAAACCCCACGTTGACTCCGGCCGTCCCTCCACAGGCACTTGCTTTAAAAATGACATGAGTTGAAAGGATCACAAGTGCCCTGGTTGCCTTGGGTGCTGCCAGGAAGGGTGCGGGCTGACCCTTGCCTGAGCACTCCCTAAGGCCTCTAAAGTTGAGATCAGGCCTCGCGTGCCACACAACCGGCTCTGGGAATGGGTGGACGCTATTGTAAATAGTCTGGTCCTTCCTCTGCCACCTGGCAAGTGTGATGGCTCTGCCGCCCTGCGGTGCTCATCACCCGGGGGGTTTGGGGAACACGATACTTAGAACATGTTGGCGGCTCGGGACCTGCAGGCGAAAGGGGCCCCGTGGTGCTGAGCACATCGACCTCGGGTCTCAGTGCAAACCGGAGAGTTCGCGGAAGTCTAAATTTTTGACATTTGTTCAAATCTTTGACAGGCTTGCCCAGCTCTTCCCGTCTGTTCTAAGATTCAGTCAGAGGCTGGTGAGGCGGTCTCTTGACACTCGGAGGGGTGGTGGCCCTCAGGCGCTTGTGTCAAAAATGAAGGTGAGAGACGCAAGTGGCCTGGTTCCCCTGGGTGTTGCCAGGAAGGGTGCGGGCTGACCCTTGCCTGAGCACTCCCTAAAGTCTCTTACGTTGAGAGCAGGCCTCGCGTGCCGCACAATGGGCTCTGGGAGTGGGTGGCCGTTATTGTAAATAGTCCGGTCCTTGCTCTGCCACCCGGCAAGTGCGATGGCTCTGCTGCCCTGCGGTGCTCATCACCCAGGTTTCCAACCCGGACCCGAGAGTGTGGTGCGAGGGGTGACCTCGCTGCGGTCCACACTTTGATCGATCTGGCTATGACCGTCTGGTGCGGGAGGTCACTAGAGGGGGGCGGCTTTCCTGTTAACGGGTTGGTGCTTCAGGCCGAGTGGTTCTTCCCTGTTGCCACAGGGCACGTTTCACGATACCATGGCAG
This sequence comes from Hemiscyllium ocellatum, assembly GCF_020745735.1. Taxonomy (NCBI): domain Eukaryota; kingdom Metazoa; phylum Chordata; class Chondrichthyes; order Orectolobiformes; family Hemiscylliidae; genus Hemiscyllium; species Hemiscyllium ocellatum. Next base: position 4,058,726 of record NC_083442.1, on the reverse strand, counting down.
GGCTGGGAGAGTTGGCACCCCTCTGCCTCCGAAAAGGGCAGTCACAGCAATTGCTCTGGTGAGGCCCAGAAGGTGCAGCTTTGCAGAGGAAGCGATCTGAAATCGAGCGTTTGGGAGCGAGTCCCGGTAACGTGCTTGCCCACGCACGTGTAAATCTCCTGGTTATATATATTTAACCAGTCGGCACAGTGCCAGTGCCCGAAACTGAGGAGAGTGTAAATCTCCTGGTTATATCTATATTTAACCAGCCAGTACAGAGTCAGTAGCCTAAACTCAGGAGAGTGTAAATCTGCCCTAAACTGAAGAGAATGTAAATCTCCTGGTTATATATAATTAATCAACCAGCACAAAGTCAGTGCCCGAAACTGAGGAGAGTGTCAATCTCCGGGTTATATATTTCTATATGTATATTTAACCAGCCAGCACAGAGTCAGTGTCCAAACCTGAGGAGAGTGGAAAATCTCCTGGTTATATATATTTAAACCAGCCGGCACATAGTCAGTGCACTAAACTAAGGAGAGTGGAAATCTCCTGGTTACATAGACTGTAAATTCCCTGGTTATATCTATATTTAACCAGACAGTACAGAGTCAGTGCCCTAGACTGGGGAGAGAGTAAATCTCCTGGGTTTTGCTATATGTTTGAACATGCAGTCAGTGCCCTAAACTGAGAGGGTGGAATCTACTGTTTACACATACATATTACACTAGCCAGCACATAGTCAGTGCCTAAACTAAGGAGAGTGGAAATCTGCTGGTTTTTGCTATATGTTTAAAGATGCAGTCAGTACCCTAAACTAAGGGGAGTAAATCTGCCCTAAACTGAGGAGAGTGGAAAACTCCTGGTTATATCTTTCTTTCTATATATTTAAACCAGCCAGCACATAGTCATTGCCCTAAACGAAGGAGAGTGGAAATCTCCTGGTTTTTGCGATATATTTAAACATGCAGTCAGTACCCTAAACTAAGGAGAGTAAATCGGCCCTCAAATGAGGAGAGTGGAAATCTCCTGGTCATATATTTCTATATTGATATATATATTTAACCAGCAAGCACAGAGTCAGTTCTTCAACTAAGGAGAGTGGAAACCTCCTGGTTTTGTCTATATATTTAAACAGCCAGCACAGATTCAGTGCCTAAACTAAGGAGAGTGGAAATCTCCTGGTTATATATTTCTATATTTAACGAGCTAGCACAGAGTCAGGGCCTAAACTAAGGAGAGTAGAAATCTCCTGGTTTTTGCAATATATTTAAATTTGCATTCAGTACCCTAAACTGTGGAAAGTGTAAATCTCCTGGTTATATATATTTAACCAGCCAACGCATAGTCATTGCCCTAAACTAAGGAGAGTGGAAATCTTCTGGTTTTTGCAATATATTTAAACATGCAGTCAGTACCCTAAACTAAGGAGAGTAAATCTACCCTCAAATGAGGAGAGTGTAAATATCCTGGTGATATATTTAGAACATAGAACAATACAGCACAGAACAGGCCCTTCGGCCCACGATGTTGTGCCGAACATCTATCCTAGATTAAGCACCTATCCATGTACCTATCCAATTGCCGCTTAAAGGTCGCCAATGATTCTGACTCTATCACTCCCACGGGCAGCGCATTCCATGCCCCTACCACTCTCTGGGTAAAGAACCCACCCCTGACATCTCCCCTATACCTTCCACCCTTCACCTTAAATTTATGTCCCCTTGTAACACTCTGTTGTACCCGGGGAAAAAGTTTCTGACTGTCTACTCTATCTATTCCTCTGATCATCTTATAACCCTCTATCAAGTCACCCCTCATCCTTCGCCGTTCCAACGAGAAAAGGCCGAGAACTCTCAACCTATCCTCGTACGACCTATTCTCCATTCCAGGCAACATCCTAGTAAATCTTCTCTGCACCCTCTCCAAAGCTTCCACATCTTTCCTAAAGTGAGGCGACCAGAACTGCACACAGTACTCCAAATGTGGCCTAACCAAAGTCCTGTACAGCTGCAACATCACTTCACGACTCTTGAATTCAATCCCTCTGCTAATGAACGCTAATACACCATAGGCCTTCTTACAAGGTCTATCCACCTGAGTGGCAACTTTCAAAGATCTATGTACATAGACCCCAAGATCCCTCTGTTCCTCCACCTGACTAAGAACCCTACCGTTAACCCTGTATTCTGCATTCTTATTTGTTCTTCCAAAATGGACAACCTCACACTTGGCAGGGTTGAACTCCATCTGCCACTCCTGAGCCCAGCTCTGCATCATATCTAAGTCCCTTTGCAGCTGACAACAGCCCTCCTCACTGTCCACAACTCCACCAATCTTCGTATCATCTGCAAATTTACTGACCCACCCTTCGACTCCCTCATCCAAGTCATTAATAAAAATTACAAACAGCAGAGGACCCAGAACTGATCCCTGCGGAACTCCACTTGTAACTGGGCTCCAGGCTGAATATTTACCATCTACCACCACTCTCTGACTTCGACCGGTTAGCCAGTTTTCTATCCAATTGGCTAAATTTCCCTCTATCCCATGCCTCCTGACTTTCCGCATAAGCCTACCATGGGGAACCTTATCAAATGCCTTACTAAAATCCATGTACACTACATCCACTGCTCTACCCTCATCCACATGCTTGGTCACCTCCTCAAAGAATTCAATAAGACTTGTAAGGCAAGATCTACCCTTCACAAATCCGTGCTGGCTGTCCCTTATCAAGCAGTGTCTTTCCAGATACTCATATATCCTATCCCTCAGTACCCTTTCCATTACTTTGCCTACCACAGAAGTAAGACTAACTGGCCTGTAATTCCCGGGGTTATCCCTATTCCCTTTTTTGAACAGGGGCACAACATTCGCTACTCTCCAGTCCCCTGGTACCACCCCCGTTGACAGTGAAGACAAAAAGATTATTGCCAACGGTACTGCAATTTCCTCTCTTGCTTCCCACATAATCCTAGGATATATCCCGTCAGGCCCGAGTTGTTCAAAATGTCCAACACATCTTCCTTCCTAACAAGTATCTCTTCTAGCTTACCAGTCCATTTCACACTTTCCTCTTCAACAATACGGTCCCTCTCGTTCGTAAATACTGAAGAAAAGTACTCATTCAAGACCTCTCCTATCTCTTCTGACTCAATACACAATCTCCCACTACTGTCCTTGATCGGACCTACTCTCGTTCTCGTCATTCTCATGTTTCTCACATACGCATAAAATGCCTTGGGGTTATCCTTGATCCTATCCGCCAAGGATTTTTCATGCCCTAATCCCTTTCTTCAGGTCCCTTCTGGCTATCCTGTATCCCTCCACTGCCCTGTCTGAACCCTGTTTCCTCAACCTTATGTAAGCCTCCTTCTTCCTCTTGTTGGGACAGGTCTTCTGTCCCCGTGTTCGTTTGGAGGAGAGAGACACCGGGTCTGATTAAAAGTATAAACAGGTTTAATGAGAGAGAATCGTACACAGTACAGTGAGGTGTCTAGCTCACTGGAGAAGGCGCGTTCTGACTATATTTTTAATTTGTCTATCCTTTTGTTCTCTCACATTCCAGAGTTACATCCTTATTTGGTAAAATGCAGAATTTTAGTATGTCATTGGTTCTCACCTGATAACATTCTATTACCTCAGTTTGAGCTACGTGCATTTAGACACGGCTCCAATGTCCTGTTATCTCTCACCCTCCCTGGGGCCTCTTCAGGCTATGCCATCAGCTTTTCAGTCTGTTCTTAGTGTAACATAATGGCTTACTGTTGTCTAGTGAAGCTAACAAGTTCCAGACTTGCTAATACTACCTTACATGAGCACTACCTAACAATAAAGTTTCTTACACTACCTAACCTTAATAATGGATCCCAACACTCCCTCCCTTGGCCTCAAAAGAGGCCACACAAAATACAGCAGTTCGCGCGCAGCAGTCAGGACCCGGATGGTCGGTGAGCGCCCCTCCGTCGCTCCTTTGCAAGACTGACCAATTAGCTTAACCCGGCTTGTCCGACTCTAGGGAGACATAGTTATCGGGGATAGGAGTCCCTAAGCAGCATACAACTTCACAAAGCAATCCGCGTCGCAAAAAATCCCTACTCTAGGCGCCTCTCCAGTTCGCATACAATCGTTAAGGCACGAGAAGCAGTGAAATAATACATAACAGACATAAGCACTCAAAAGTCGTAACATGGGGGTGGGAGGTCCCCCTCCATCTCAAATTCGGCCATGCCAACTGTCGCACAGGGAGCGCCTGCGCACTCCTGCTGTACAGCTTGATAAGGTGGGGGCGAAGAAAGGTGGTCATCCTTGTCTGTAAGGGCTCGGTCGATAGTTCGAGTTACAAGGGTCCTGCACGGAGAGTCGTACCGCAAAGCACAGACCCAGCCCTATGAGAAGATGACCTGTCCGCCTTGGTTCAGACATCATCACCACCACTCTCCGTTTCCCCTCCGGGAGCGCCCTCCGCCAGTGATTGTCCTTTTGGAGATCTGGAATTGTGAAAAGTGGTGCCAGTTATTGTCCCCCTCCCTGTCCACCCTCAGGGTGTTGTTAGCCACTTCGGTGACTCAGAATGGCCCTTGCCACCTCTGCTTACTCCAGGACGTCCTGCCTGGGTGTCGGAGGTAAACTACCTCCCCCACCGAGAGCAGTGCCGTCGAACCAGTCTCCTTTTCCCGAGCATCGATCACCTGTTGCCTGACTAGCCTAACCATCTCGTGCAAGACCTGCATGTACTGGGTCATGCCCTGGTTCATGAAGTCCCAGGTGTCCTCCACCGGGGTGATAAGCGAGGTCCGGGCATGGGTCTACCGGTCAGAATCTCATGAGGGGAAAGGAAGGTGTCTCCGCACTTCTCCTGGCGCATGGACATAAGAGCCAGGGGCAGTGCTTGTACCCAAGTCATGGAGGTCCCCGCCATCTTCGCTATCTTGTCCTTCAGGGTCCTATTCGCCCGCTCAACTAAGCCCTGGCTTTCTGGATGGTATACACTGCCAAACCTATGGCTTATTCCCAGCGCCGCCTCCACACGGGCTAGGTGTTCGTTCTTAAAGTGGGTGCCGTTATCGGTACAAACGAGTCGGGGCACCCCATGTCTGGGGATCAACTCATTTCGCAGCCAGTTGGCCACTACCTCCCCATCCTCCTTCTTTGTTGGCATCGCCTCCACCCACCGGGAAAAACGGTCCACAATCACCAGGAGGAACCTGTAGTGGTCTGGCGTGCGCCACTTGGCCCCCATGTCAGTGAAGTCCATGCAGATTTCCTGCCACGGGCCGAGGGGCGTTGGGAAAGTAAGTAGTGGGTGAGGAAGAACTTTGCGAGCGTTATGCTCATTGCAAATCTTACACTTTGCTCTCAGATTTTCCAATTGTTCCCGTAGCTTGGGAGCCCACCAATGAGCCCGCACTGCCAGGAGGACCTTAGTCAGTGCCACATGCATCGGCCCATGGAGTTCAGCAAATAGTGTAGGGAGCAGGGACCGGGGCGCCACTACCTCTCCGCCTGCCGATCTCCATAGTCGATGCTGCGACGTCCCCCACACAAATCGTCTGGGCCACCGCCCCCTTGCTCTCCCACTCACCTTTCTCGGCCGCACTTGCGCGGTCTTGTAACTCAATAAGGTGCATAATGGCATCCTCCCGGCTGACCGGGTTGCCCACATCACGTTCATTCCCATGTGGTGTCCCCTGTCCATCCGTTATCCCTTCTTCCGTGGCCCCTCTAACACTGTCTCCCTGTGTGCGCCTCCCTTCAAAATCCTGAGCCACCAATCTTGTTTCAGTATCAAATGTCCTTCCACAATAATGGCATCCTGCCTGTGGAGACCTTCGTCTCTGCCCCTGTCTATCTATCAAATGCTCCTCCTTGTCTCTCCCTACTCCCTTTCTTCCCTGCCCTACATGCTATCACTCGCTGCTCCGGTTGCTCACTTTTGGCTGCATTCTTCTCCTAATTACCTCATCAACCGCAGCTACCATCATTTACGCGTTCTGCTCCTGTCACTCGTCCTTTCTCTCTTTACAAACACTTTCTGTGCCCTTCCTAACAATTCATTTAATGGATTTATCCCACTTCACCCTTCTATCTTCCGTATCTTTCCCTATCCAGCATCCCCATATAAGTCTCCTTTCTCCCGCAGTAAATAGTAACATTCAAAATAGACATCAACTCAGCCCACAAATACAGACTGGGCCTCAAAAATAAATTAATTTGTTCTGACAATCCTATCGGATTCTCAACCAGGACCGTCATTTCCTTTTAAATGTTCCGACCTCCCCACTGGTGAGGGGGTCAGACACAAACCCAATCTCCTTGTCCCCTATCAACACTTCCCGAAGGGGACAAGTCGTTATGTTCTTCCCTGTTTCTTTCTTTTAAGAAATTTTCCAATGTTCCTATCTTCCCATATGCTCAAACACCAATTTATCAATTCATGCTTGACTAACTTTAAGGCCTGTTCCTAACTTGTAAACATATTTATATATTTACGTCCATTTATTCAGTGTTTAATATTTAAAATGTAAAATGCATACAGTTCCCAATTTTGAAATCCACTGTAATCGTCCAGATTTAGTACCCTAATTTAGATCCAAAATTAGTTTTCTTATGTACTCCTGACCAATCATTTCTCAATTACAATACTTTAGGTCGTAAAAATAATCAGAGCTGTCTTACAACAATTCGTCAATTCAAGTTAAAAACTTCTAACGCATGCACAATGGTCGAATCCAAGGTCACAGATAATAACCATGGAAGTTTTCGTTTTTACAACTACCCACTGTCGAACGAAACTTCGGCTGTCCTTCATATATTGCTTTTATGTAAAAATAAAAGAGGTTAGTAAGAAAAGTAGTTAGTGAGTCATGACTCATAAAAGAACAGGAGTTATTAGCCTTAAAAAATCATGTTAAGTTCTCATAAAAAGAAATCACTTTAAACAGCAGTCCCGGAACTCAAGCTCTAGAAACAAAAACAAGGATTCAATCGCCAAACGTACGGATGCATCTAAATCATGTTAAACAACCATAACAATCACATCCAAAACAGTCCCGGGACTTACGCCCTAGGTGACAAGACTCAAAATTTCAATCACTATCAAACAGATGAATTCAAGCCAGAGCACAAAGTGTTAAACTGTGTGTTAGCAGAGAAGCTTTCAGCCAGTCTCTATATTTTACACAGACACACCGCTGACGCACGCAGCAATAGCTTTCTCTCTCTCTTTGGGCAACAATACAGACTTTTTTTTACAGACTCACACACAGATTTCCACACACAGAAACTCTCTTTCTCACAGACTTTTACAAACACAGAAATACTTATACACACACAGATTTTACACACCCAGAGACTCTATCTTTCTCATAAACAGACTCCCTCTCACACACACACAGTCGCTCTGTCCGTAACTCTGTGTCTGTCTCTGCCCCCTGTCCTCTGTTTTTGTCTCTCTCTCCTTGCCCAATGCCCCCCCTACTCTAGGAATTCAACTTATGTGCGTTGGGGTTCGTGAGCCCCTATTAAATACTTCCATTATATTGCGGGATGGGCCGGCTACTGAAATACGGTCCAGAAATCGGGTTCTCAAATCCTTGTAATTCGACTCCTGACAAAGCCTGTTCCAGTCAACACTGTCCTCTGGTCAGGGGAAGTATACACTTTACCCCAAATTCGTCAGCGCGGGGGGAAGTATACACTTTACCCCAAATTCGTCAGCACGGGGTGAAGCATACGCTTTACCCAAGTTCGTCAGCGCGGGGGGAAGTATACGCTTTACCCAGATTCGTCAGCGCGGGGGGAAGCATACGCTTTACCCAGATTCATCAGCGCAGGGGGAAGCATACGCTTTACCCAAATTCGTCAGCGCAAGGGGAAGCATACGCTTTACCCAGATTCGTCAGCACAGGGGAAGTATCCACTTTACCCCAACACTGTCTGGGACGCAGGGGAAGTATCCGCTTTACCCCAAAACTATCTCTTCACCAAAACTTCGCAGCGCTGCATCCAAAAATGACTCACCACTCTTGATCACCGGTTCATTCTACTTACTCATCTCTAGGACTTTCGATCCTTCACCCAGAGACTTTCGTTACTATAAAACAAAACGGTTCGATTCTCTCTCGGGCTGACAAGCCCAGAATTTGGGTTGGCAAAGAGTTGTGAGACATCAAACAAAATAAGAATTTAGTGTATTCAAACCCCTACTGGAGATCTTTTGTATAAAGGGCATCTCCGAGCCCGATTAGGAGTGGCCGGCCGTCCGGCAAGCTCTTAATCCCTGCCAACAGGCGTGTCTCTACTCCTATCTCTCATCGGGGTCACCATCTGTTGGGACAGGTCTTCTGTCCCCGTGTTCGTTTGGAGGAGAGAGACACCGGGTCTGATTAAAAGTATAAACAGGTTTAATGAGAGAGAATCGTACACAGTACAGTGAGGTGTCTAGCTCACTGGAGAAGGCGCGTTCTGACTATATTTTTAATTTGTCTATCCTTTTGTTCTCTCACATTCCAGAGTTACATCCTTATTTGGTAAAATGCAGAATTTTAGTATGTCATTGGTTCTCACCTGATAACATTCTATTACCTCAGTTTGAGCTACGTGCATTTAGACACGGCTCCAATGTCCTGTTATCTCTCACCCTCCCTGGGGCCTCTTCAGGCTATGCCATCAGCTTTTCAGTCTGTTCTTAGTGTGACATAATGGCTTACTGTTGTCTAGTGAAGCTAACAAGTTCCAGACTTGCTAATACTACCTTACATGAGCACTACCTAACAATAAAGTTTCTTACACTACCTAACCTTAATAATGGATCCCAACACTCTTTACTAGACATTCAACCTCCGTCGTCAACCAAGGCTCCCTCACACGACCATTTCTTTCCTGCCTGATAGGTACATACATATCAAGGACACGTTGTATCTGCTCCTTGAAAAAGTTCCACATTTCCACCACATCCTTCCCTGACAGCCTATGCTCCCAACTTATGCTCCTCAAATCCTGTCTTACAGCATTGTAATTTCCCTTCCCCCAATTGTAAAATCTACCCTGTTGTGCGCACCTATCTCTCTCCATAACCAAGGTGAAAGTCACAGAATTGTGGTCACCGTCACCAAAATGTTCACCCACTAACAAGCCCATCACTTGTCCCAGTTCATTACCGAGTACCAAATCCAATATGGCCTCCCCTCTGGTTGGACTATCTACATACTGAGTTAGAAAAGCTTCCTGGACACACTGCACAAACAACGCCCCATCCAATCTACTTGATCTAAAGAGCTTCCAATCAATATTTGGGAAGTTGAAGTCGCCCATGATTACGACCCTGTGGCTTCTGCACCTTTCCAAAATCTGTTTCCCAATCTGTTTCTCCACATCTCTGCTGCTATTGGGGGGCCTATAGTAAACACCCAACAAGGTGACTGCACCTTTCCTATTTCTGACTTCAGTCCATACTACCTCCAAAGGCAGATCCCCCTCAAACTTCCTTTCTGCAGCCATTATACCATTTCTAATTAGCAATGCCACCCCCCCTCCTTTTTTACCACCCTCCCTAATCTTACTGAAACATCTGTAACCAGAAACCTCCAACAACCATTCCTGTCCCTCATCTATCCACGTTTCCATGATGGCCACAACATTGTAGTCCCAGGTACCGATCTACGCCTTAAGTTCACCCACCTTATTTCTGATACTCCTTGCGTTGAAGTATACGCACTTGAGCCCATCTCTGTGTCCGCAAGTATTCCCTGTCAGTGCTACCTTCTCCACAGCCTCCCTACATTCTTGGACATCCTGACAAACAGCTAGCTTACTTGCTGGACTACAAGTCCAGATACCATCCCCCTGCCAAATTAGTTTAAACCCCCCCGAAGAGTGCTAGCAAACCTACCCCCCAGGATATTGGTGCCCTTCTGGTTCAGGTGCAACCCGTCCTGTTTGTACAGGTCCCACCTTCCCAGAATGCAGTCCAATTGTCCAAATACCTGAAGCCCTCCCTCCTACACCATCCTTGCAGCCACATGTTCAACTGCACTCTCTCCCTATTCCTTGCCTCACTGTCACGTGGCACCGGCAACAACCCAGAGATGACGACTCTGTCTGTCCTAGCTTTTAGCTTCCAGCCTAACTCCCTGAGCTCTTGGATGACCTCCCCACCCCTCTTCCTACTATGTCGTTGGTGCCAATGTGTACCACGACTTCTGGCTGCACACCCTCCCCCTTAAGGATTCTGAAGACGCGGTCCGAGACGTCTCGGACCCTGGCACCCGGGAGGCAACAAACCATCCGAGAGTCTCGCCCATGTCCACAGAACCGCCTGTCCGTCCCTCTAACTAGAGAGTCTCCTATAACTAGCGCTCTCCTCCTCTCCCCCTTTCCCTTCTGAGTCTCAGAGCCAGACCTCACACCACAGACCCCATCACTGCAGCTTACACCTGCAAGGCTGTCCCCCCCAACAGTTTCCAAAGCTGTATACTTATTGTTTAGGGGAACGACCACAGGGGAACCCTGCACTGCCTGCTTCTTCCCCTTCCCGCCTCTAACTGTTACCCAGCTACCTCTGTTCTCCGGCGTAACTATGTCCCTGTAGCTTCTATCAATCACCCTCTCAGCCTCTCGAATAATCCTCAGTTCATCCAACTCCAGTTCCAGTTCCCTAACTCGTTCGGTGAGGAGCAGGATCTGACTGCATTTCCTGCAGACGAAGTCAGCAGGAGTATCAGTGGTCACCCCTACCTCAAACATCCTGCAGGAGGAACATTCCACTGCCTGCGCTGCCATGACTGTGCACTTTGTCTCCAAAATAAGAACACTGAGTCAATAACACTGAGTCGCTTACCTGTGGACTTTAAAGTTAGGTTAGAGGAGGAGGATGGGAGGGAGGCCCTACGAAATAGGGCCTGGGGTCTAGAACACACCCACTCAAATACCAATCACTTACCTTTCTATCTATATATATTTAAACAGCCAGCACAGAGTCAGTGCCTAAACTAAGGAGAGTGTAAATCTCCTGGATTTTGCTATATATTTAAACATGCAGTCAGTACTCTAAATTAAGGAGAGTAAATCTGCCCTAAACTGAGGAGAGTGTAAATCTCCTGATTATATATTTCTATATTTATATATTTAACCAGCCAGCAAAAGGTCAGTGCCTGAAACTGAGGTGAAGTAAATCTCCTGGTTGTATCTATGTTTAACCAGGTAAAAAGTGACTCCCTCATCAGGTCCACACCCCCCACCAACCCAACCTCCACTCCCGGCACCTTCCCCTGCAACCGCAGGAAATGTAAAACTTGCGCCCACACCTCCTCCCTCACTTCCCTCCAAGGCCCCAAGGGATCCTTCCATATCCGCCACAAGTTCACCTGTACCTCCACAGACATCATCTATTGCATCCGCTGCACCCGATGTGGCCTCCTCTACATTGGGGAGACGGGCCGCTTACTTGCGGAATGCTTCAGAGAACACCTCAGGGATGCCCGGACCAACCAACCCAACCACCCCGTGGCTCAACACTTTAACTCTCCCTCCCACTCCACCAAGGACATGCAGGTCCTTGGACTCCTCCACTGGCAAAACGTAACAACACGACGGTTGGAGGAAAAACGCCTCATCTTCCGCCTGGGAACCCTCCAACCACAAGGGATGAACTCAGATTTCTCCAGTTTCCTCATTTCCCCTCCCCCCACCTTGTCTCAGTCGGTTCCCTCAACTCAGCACCGCCCTCCTAACCTGCAATCTTCTTCCTGACCTCTCCGCCCCCACCCCACTCCGGCCTATCACCCTCATCTTGACCTCCTTCCACCTATCACATCTCCATCGCCCCTCCCCCAAGTCCCTCCTCCCTACCTTTTATCTTAGCCTACCTGGCACCCTCTCCTCATTCCTGATGAAGGGCTTATGCCCGAAAGGTCGAATTTCCTGTTCCTTGGATGCTGCCTAACCTGCTGTGCTTTAACCAGCAACACATTTTCAGCTCTATGTTTAACCAGGCAGTACAGACTCACACCCTAAACTAAGGAGAGTGGAAATCTCCTGGTTATATATATTTAACCAGCCAACACATAGACATTGCCCTAAACTAAGGAGAGTGGAAATATTCTGGTTTTTGCTATATATTTAAACATTCAGTCAGTATCCTAAACTAAGGAGAGTAAATCTGCCCTCAGATGAGGAGAGTGTAAATCTCCTGGTTATATATATTTAACCAGCCAGCACAAAGTCAGTGCCCGAAACCGAGGAGAGTGGAAATCTCCTGGTGATATATTTCTATCTATATATATTTAAATAGCCAGCACACAGTCAGTGCCCGAAACTAAGGAGAGTGGAAATCTCCTGGTTATATATTTCTATATATATATTTAACCAGCCAGCACAGAGTCAGTGCCTAAACTAAGGAGAGTGAAAATCTCCTGGTTTTTGCAATATATTTAAACATGCAGTCAGTACCCTAAACCAAGGAGAGTAAATCTGCCCTAAAATGAGGAGAGTGTAAATTTCCTGGTTATATATTTCTATATATCAATATTTAACCAGACAGCACATACTCAGTGCCTTAAAATTAGGAGAGTGGAAATCTCCTGGTTATATATTTCTATATATATATTTAACCAGCCAGCACATAGTCAGTGCCCGAAACTAAGGAGAGTGAAAATCTCCTGGATTTGTATATATATTTAAACCAGCCACCACATTGTCAGTGCCCGAAACTAAGGAGAGTAAATCTGCCCTAAACTGAGGGGAGTGTAAATCGCCTGATTTTATATATATATAACCCGCCAGCACAGAGTCAGGACCCTAAACGAAGGAGAGTGGAAATCTCTTGGTTATGCATATATACTTAAACCAGTCAGCACATAGCCAGTGCCTTAACTAAGGAGAATGGAAATCTCCTGGATATATATTTCTCTGTATATATTTACCCAGCCAGCACAGAGTCAGTGCCCTGAACTAAGGAGAGTGGAAATCTCCTAGTTATGTATACATATTTAAACCAACCAGCACATTGTCAGTGGCCTAAACTAAGGAGAGTGGAAATCCCCTTGGTTTTGCTATATATTTAAACATGCAGTCAGTATCCAAAACTAAGGAGAGGAAATCTGCCCTAAAATGAGGAGAGTGTAAATCTCGTGGTTTTATTTTTTTTTGTAGATATTTTTATTGAAATTTAACATTTTTGCAAATTTACAAAAATAAACAAAACTCTCAAATACAAACATTGATGTACAATTAAATCATATATACAATAGTCATAATTTAACAAAGAAAAGAGAAAGAAAGAAAACAAAAAAAAAAAAAAAAACGAAAAAAGAAAAAAAAACCTCAACTTTCTACTAATCTAACCTATAACTAACCAGAGTGTATACCTAAGTCTCTTACATGCTCGGAATGTATAAACATCAAATATAATAAAACCCGTATTCGCGCAGGATTCCTCTCCCAAGGGGCCCCGGAGCAGCCCGGTCTGAAATCTTCACTAAATAAAAGCCCTTGTTAGGATAGCCGAAATATCTGCATTTATATAATTCAAAAAGGGCTGCCATATTTTATAAAATAATTCAGTCTTTCGGTGCACCATATTTGTGAGGAAGTCAAGGGGGATATATTCCATAATTAATCTGTGCCAATTTGAAAGTCCAGGGGGGCCCTCAGCCACCCAGTTCACCAAAATATTTTTCCTTGCACAGAAAGAGAGAATAGAAAATAGTCTCTTCCCGTGCATATCCAGAGATGAGAGGTTCGAAAAGCCCAAAAGGAGAGATACAGGGTCCACCCTAATTTCCGTTCCTAAAATTTCTGTCAGGGTATTTGCCACTTTAGTCCAGTATCTGCGGATTTTCTGACAAGTCCACAGACAATGTACAAGAGTACCCACCTCTATTTTGCATTTAGGACACATTGGAGATGCTCCTGCCTTAAATTTTGCCAGTCGAGCCGGAGCTATATGGGGCCTATGAAGTATCTTTAGTTGGATAGCCTGAGTTCTGTTACAGATAGCAATTCTTCTAGCATTTTCCCAAATGTCATTCCACATATCCTCAGAGATTTCTAGCCCCAAGTCCTGCTCCCATGTTTTAAGCAGGTCATCCATGTCTCCTGAGACTCCATCATGTAGCAAATGGTATATAGTACTAACGGAGGATGCCCCCGCTGGTCGTAAGACATTACGTTCTCTGTCTGATTTATAAAGACTATCTATTAATGTAGTCTTCCTCTGTATATAATCTCGAACTTGGAAGTATCGAAAGAGATCCCCATTAGGTATTTCGAATTTCAGACGCAGCTGCTCAAAGGACATCAGGATCCCATCTTTAAATAGGTCCCCTAAGCATGAGATGCCCCTGGATCTCCAGAGTTTAAAGGTGGCATCTGTAATCCCCGGTTGGAATCCCCATGCGCCTACTATTGGTGCATGGGGGGATGTTTTATGTGAGTTACCCTCATTTTGCCGCATTATATTCCAGGCCTTAATTGTGTTTAATATTATGGGATTTTTACAGTGGTCTGTAATGATTTTCCTCTTATCTGAAAATAAAAGGTTAATAAGTGGGTATTTTACTTGGGAGGCTTCGATATCCAGCCAAATTGATTGTGGATCAGATGAAACCCAATCAGCTATGTAACTTAGTAGGGAGCTTAACTGATATTTCCTAAAGTCTGGGAAGTCCAGTCCTCCCCTTGCCTGTGGAAGCTGTAGCTTCTTCAGCTTAATAAGGGGCCGTCTATGGTTCCAAATAAAGGAGCCCAACCAGCCATATAATTTACGTAGGGCTAGCCTTGGCAGCATCAGCGGGAGCATTCTCATAAGATATAAGAGACGGGGCAGAACATTCATTTTAATTAATGCTATTCTCCCTAGCCAGGAAATCGGAAGGTCTCTCCATCGCTGGAGGTCCTGCCTTATCCTTTCCATTAATTGTACAAAATTAGCCCTATACAGCTGATCAAATACTGGCGTGATAAAAATACCTAAATATAAGAAGCCCTCCAGGGACCAACGGAAGGGAAAAGGGGATCCGTCCATTAAGTGGGGTATCATAGCCAGACCACCCATTGGCATGGCTTCCGATTTTGAAAAATTAATTTTATAGCCTGAGAATGCACTAAATGTATTAATAACTTGAATTAGACGAGGCACTGACATTAAAGGATTACTGAGGAATAAGAGAACGTCATCTGCATAGAGGGTAATTTTGTGTTTACCTGTACCAATCCTCGGAGCCGTCATATTAGGATCAGTCCGGATGGCTTCTGCTAATGGTTCGATTATCAGTGTAAACAACAATGGTGAGAGAGGACATCCTTGACGGCAGCCCCTACCCACACTGAAGCCATCCGATCTTAACCCATTAGTAATAACAGCTGCTTTGGGGTCATTATACAATGTTGAAACCCATTTGGTAAACACCTGTCCAACGCCAAACCTTTCCAATGTGTAAAATAAATATGACCATTCAACCCTATCAAATGCCTTTTCCGCATCCAATGAAATTACTACTCCTGGTATCTTTCCCTGATGACAGGCTTGGATCATATTCAAGACCCTTCTGATATTATTGGATGATCTGCGGCCCTTAATAAATCCCGTCTGGTCCTCCTTTATAATATATGGCAGTACCCTTTCTAGTCTTAGTGCTAACATTTTTGAGAGAATTTTAAAGTCTACATTTAGTAAGGATATTGGTCTGTAAGATGCACAATCTTCTGGGTCTTTTCCTTTTTTGAGGATAAGAGAAATATTTGCTTCTTTCAGCGTGGGTGGGAGACAGACCTGACTATGCGCAAAATTATACATATCCATAAGTGGGTCAACCAATATTCCTGTAAATTCTTTATAGAATTCAGCTTGAAAACCATCTGGGCCCGGTGCTTTTCCGCTCTGAAGTTGCCTAATTGCCTCAAGTATTTCTTGGACTGTTAAAGGGGTATTTAGGGCCGACACCTGTTCCGGAGTCAGGCCCGGGAAGGTCAAATTTTTTAAAAATGACTGCATCCTCCTAATCCTATCTTCACAATCCTGCGATCTATATAGTTCAGAATAAAATTCTTTAAAGGTCGCATTGATCTTTTTATGATCATGAGTCAGGGTACCTGTACTTTCCTTGATGGTCGGAATAGTTTGAGGGGCTTTCTTTTTCTTTGCAAGAAATGCTAAGTATCTACCCGGTTTGTCGCCATATTCATATAATCTTTGTTTCGCAAATAATATTTCCCTTTTAGCCGTTTGAGTAAGCGCGGTGTTTAAAGCTGTCCTAAGAGCTGTAATCCTCTGCAATTTTGTGATAGAAGGTCTATCAGCGTATGCTGTTTCGGCTGCTTTTAGGCGAGCTTCGAGCAGACGCTGTTGCTCTCCCTTCATTTTCCTCTGGGTCGCTGAATAGGAGATGATCAAACCTCGTGCATAAGCTTTGATGGTCTCCCACATCATTGACGGATTGCTAGCCGTACCAGTATTAATTTCTAAAAAAGTTTTAAGTTCTTGGGAGAAGTACTTTAAAAATTTGCTATCTTTTATCAGGAAGGGGTCCATACGCCAATGCCGAGCAGATGTCCCATTGTTCTTTACCTTAGTTTCCATGTATACAGCGGCATGGTCAGAGATTGCTATAGTACCTATTTTACAGGTTGCTATAGAGTTTAGAAAAATCGATGGGGCAAAAAACATATCAATTCTTGTGTGACATTTATGTGGATTAGAGTAGAAAGAAAAATCTCTACCCTGTGGATGGAGACATCTCCATACATCTACCAATCCTAATTCTTTATTCAGGTCCGCCAGTTGTCTAGATCTGGGAGATACTCCAGCGGCACTCTTGGGAATCCTGTCTATTTCCGGATCCATAATACAATTAAAGTCTCCCCCTATAATTGTATGACGGGCACCAAAGGCCATCAGTTTTGAAAAAGCTTCCGTTATGAATCTAAAGGGGTGTGCCGGGGGGCAGTATACATTTAAGATCCCATATTCCTCTCCATTTATGAGGGCTTTAATCAAAATATATCGTCCAGATTCGTCTTTTATCTGATTTAGAATTTTCAAAGGGAAGTTCTTCCGGACAAGGATAACGACTCCCCTGCTTTTTGAATTAAAAGAGGAAAAAAAGGCCTGATCAAATCCGCCCTGTCGGAATTTTAAGTGTTCTTTATCCGATAGGTGTGTCTCCTGTAGGAGAGCTATATCAACTCTCTCCTTCTTAAGATTTGATAATATTTTCTTCCTTTTAACTGGCGAATTACTCCCCCTGACATTCCAGGTGCACCACTTAACCGACTGTTCAGCCATAATCATCTGGACAGATCCGAGACCCCTCGGGAGGGGAAACCCTATCTAGAACATCCCGAGCATGGAGCATACAAGATTTACAAAAGTAAAGACTCTCTGATACACTCAAAACAATATAACAAAAAACTCTTTCTAAGTATAAAAAATATAAAACATTCTGAATTGGAGATTTTCTCCCTTGTTCCCAGGGAGCGTCACTTCCTCTCCCACAGTCCATCTTACCCTCTTCCAACCAGTGCCCCACCCTTGACCCAGGTGTTCCTCAATAAAATGAGGAGAATTCAAATATAATATAAAGCTAGAGTTAACAGTGAACACCCCACCCCCACCCACACCCACATCTAAATATATTTGGGAATATTAATACCATATATAACTATAAGATTACAATCTCAACATGTAATACTTAAATATAATACCACAAAATAACAGGGGAAAGAAAAACAACCCCGCTCCTAAAAACAGAAGTAAAATAGAATAAGGTAACCACCTCTCCCCATCAACATTAACCAAACGCCCCAACATATATATATATACATACACACATAGGGGGAAAGATAAGAAAAGATGAAGGGATGTAAACCAAAATAATGGGAAAGGCAGACCAGCGTCCACAATCCCTTACAGTTTATTTAAGAGAGTCCAAGAATTCCTTAGCCTTCTCCGGTGATCCGAAGTTATATATGGATCCTTCGTGGCTAAGGCGTAGCGTCGCTGGATATCGTAAGGAGTACTGGATATTTAAGTCCCTTAAACGCTTCTTCGCCTCATCGAATGCCTTCCTCTTTCGGACCAAAGCTGGGGAGAAGTCCTGGAACAGCATGATCCTGGATCCTTTGTGGGTCATAGCTTGGGGATCTTTTCCCAGATTTCTTGAGGCTTCCAGGAGCATCTGCCTCTCCCTATAGCTCTGCAGCTGGAACAGGACCGGGCGTGGGCGCTGGGTTGAGCCGGGCCCACGTACTGTGACCCGGTAGGCCCATTCTACCCTTACCTGGCCTGATCCATTATGCAGATTTAAAAGTTGTGGCAGCCAATGCTCTAAGAATGCTGTCAGCTGACCTCCCTCTTCCTGTTCGGGCAGGCCCAACAACCGAATATTTTTTCTACGACATCGATTTTCGAGGTCATCAATGTGGTTTTCTAGGTTCTGGACTCGATTCTCGAGAAAACGGATGTGGTCGGCTGTTGATTTTATCCCAGTCTCTGAGGCTGCGGCCTTCGACTCCACCTCTCTGACTCGGCACTCCAATTCCTGAATGTCTCTGCCCTGCTTCTGCAGCTTGGCTGATAGTGCTTCTCTGCTCTGCCGAGACTCATCGATAAAAGCATCAATCTTCGCCTCCCACCTGGCAAACATCTCCTCAAAGCTCATCTTCATTGGTAAATCTCCTGAAGTAGCTGTAGACACCTTTGTTGCAGATGAAGAGGGAGGGGTCCCTGCTTTCTTAGAGCCGCCTGTTCCCTTCCCTTTACTCATTTTCCAGCTAGTATTAGACTATTTAAATGTACTAATAGGTAACTATTTAAGGTTAACAACTATTATAAATGGTTTAGTGAGTGTGGTGGGGGTGGATAGCCCACTTTTCCCAAGTTTTGGGTAGAGCACTGTGGACTCAGTCTTGCTGGGTCGCCGCCATCTTGAATCCCCCCCGGTTTTATATATTTAACCGGCCAGCACAGAGTCAGTGCCTAAACTAAGGAGAGTGTAAATCTCCAAGGTTTTACTATATATTTAAATTTGCAGTCAGTAGTCTAAACTAAGGAGAGTAAATCTGCCCTAAATTGAGAAGAGTGTAAATCTCGTGGCTATGTATATTTAACCAGCCAGCACAAAGTCAGTGCCCGAAACTGAGGAGAGTGGAAATCTCCTGGTTATATATTTCTATATATATATTTAACCAGCCAGCATAGAGTCAATGCCTAAACTAAGCAGAGTGGAAATCTCCTGGTTTTTGCGATATATTTAAACATGCAGTCGGTACCCTAAACTAAGGAGATTAAATCTGCCCTAAACTGAGGAGAGTGGAAATGTCCTGGTTATATATTTCTACATGTATATATTTAACCAGTCAGCACAGAATCTGTGCATTTAACTAAGGAGAGTGGAAATCTCCTGGTTATGCACACATATGTTTAAACCAGCCAGCACATAGTCAGTGCCCTAAACTTAGGAAAGTGGAAATCTCCTGGTTATATATTTCTCTTTATATATTTAAGCTCCGAGCACAGATTCAGTGCCTAAACTAACGAGAGTGGAAATCACCTGGTTTTTGCGATATATTCAAACATGCAGTCAGTATCCTAAACTAAGGAGAGTAAATCTGCCCTAAACTGAGGAGAGTGGAAATCTCCTGGTTATGTACATATATTTAAACTCTCCTTAACATAGTCAGTGCCTAAACTAAGGAGAGTGGAAATCTCCTGGTTATATATTTCTATATATATATATATATTTAAAAAGCTAGCACAGAGTCCATGGCCTCAACTAAAGAGAGTGGAAATCTCCTAGGTTTGTATTTCTATATCTTTATTTAACCAGCCAGCACAGAGTCAGTGCCCTGAACTAAGGAGAGTGTGGAAATCTGGTTTTTGCGATATATTTAATCATGCAGTCAGTACCCTAAACTAAGGAGAGTAAATCTGCCCTAAACTGAGGAGAGTGTAAATCTCCTGGTTACATATATTTAACCAGCCAGCACAAAGTCAGGGCCTGGAACTGAGGAGAGTGGAAATCTCCTGGTTATATACTTCTATATATATATTTTACCAACCAGCACAGAGTCAGTGCCTGAGGAGAGTGGTAATCTCCTGGTTATATATATTTAAACCAACCAGCACATAGTCAGTGCCCTACACGGAGGAGAGTGGAAATCCCCTGGTTTTAGAAATATATATTTAAGCAGCCAGCACAGAGTCAGTACCCTGAACAAAGTACGGTAAATCTGCCCTAAACTTAGGAGAGTGGAAATCTCCTGGTTATATTTTTCTATCTACATATTTAATCAGCGAGCACAGAGTCAGTGCCTTAAACTAAGGACAGTGGAAATCTCCTAGTTTTTAAACATGCAGTCAGTACCCTAAACTAAGGAGAGTAAATCTGCCCTGAACTACGGAGCGTGTAAATCTCCTGGTTATATATATTTAACTAGCCAGCACAGAGTCAGTGTCTAAACTAAGGAGAGTAAATCTCCTGGTTATATGTATTTAACCAGCCAGCACATAGTCAGTTCCTAAACTAAGGAGAGTGGAAATCTCCTGGTTTGTGCTATATATTTAATCATGCCGTCAGTACCCTGAACTAAGGAGAGTAAATCTGTCCTAAACTGAGGAGAGTGGAAATCTCCTGGTTATACATTTCTATATATGTATTTAACCAGCCAGCACAGAGTCAGTGCCCTAAACTAAGGGGAGTGAAAATCTCCTGGTTATATATTTCAATATATATATTTAACCAGCCTCACAGAGTCAGTGCTTAAACAAAGGAGAGTGTAAATCTCCTGGTTATATATAATTAAGCAGACATCACAAAGTCAGTGCCTGAAACTGAGGAGAGTGCAAATCTCCTGGTTATATCTATATTTCACCAGACAGCACAGAGTCATTGCCCGAAACTAAGCAGAGTGAAAATCTCCTGGTTTTTGCGATATATTTAAACATACAGTCAGTACCCTAAACTACGGAGAGTAAATCTGCCCTAAACTGAGGAGAGTGTAAATCTCCTGGTTATATATTTCTATTTATATATTTAACCAGCCAGCACAGAGTCAGTGCCTAAACTAAAGAGAGTGGGAATCTCCTGGTTTTTGCGATATATTTAAACATGCTGTCAGTACCCTAAACTAAGGAGAGGAAATCAGCACTAAACTGAGGACAGTGCAAATCTTGTCCAACTTGTCCACGTGTATATTTAAGAATGCTTGCAGGGCTCCACTAAATTGGAGAATGATTGCAATAAATTACTAAATGGAAAAATTGGGAACGTCCTTATCGAAACGTGAGAATTTGCAACATGGCGTCAGATAATGGGTGAATTAGTGCACTTCAGCACTAAATGAGTGAGTTATGATGTGTTGAACTAAATGGGAGAATTGGGGCAGGACATTAACTTTTGAGAGACTTAGAGTAGGGCACCCCTAAATTGGGCAAGGGCATCAGTCAGTATGGGGATTGGTGTAAGACAATACTGAGTGGAGAACTTGTTCAGGACGTCAGTAATTGGGGGATTTGGGGCTAAGCAACACTGAATTGGAGAATTGGTGCTTGCCATCAGTAAATGAGAGACCTGGTGCACACTGGAGCTAAAATAGAGAATTGGTGCATGGCAACAGTAAATGGGAGAATTAGAGTAGGGCACCCTTAAATGGTAGAATCGGGCTCGGCATCAGTGAATGGAAGAATTAGTAAAAGGATATGAGTTAAAGGGGGTTTGGTGGGAATCAATAAATGGGAGATTCGGTGCACAGTGCAATTATATTGGAAAGCTGTTGTGAGTGTCAATGTATTAGAAAAGTGGAGCAGAGCGTGTCTAAATTGGGGAATAGGGGCCTGGGGATCAATAAAAAGAAAAATGTTGCAAGCATCGGTAAATTGGAGATTCAGTTCAGTGCATGACTAAATGAAAACAATTCAGCAGGGCACCCGTACGTGGAAGAATCATTGGAGAATCATTCCAAGGAACTACGAAATGGAAGAATTGGGCAAGGGCTAATCGAAATAAGAGAATTTGGAACAGGGCATCTGATAATGGCAAATTGGTGCAGTTAGCACCAAATGGGAGAGTTTCAGTTTAGCAGTGAATGGGAGAATTGGGACAGGACAATACTTGATGCGAGAATGAGAGTAGGGTACTCCTAAATTGGGCGAGGGCATCAGTCAATATGTGGATTGGTGTAAGGCAAAACTGAATGGAGAACTTGTCCAGGGGTTCAATAATTGGGGAAAATGGTGTTCAGCAACACTGAATTGGAGAATCGGTGCGGGCCATCAGTAAATGAGTGACCTGGTGCACAGTGGAGCTAAATTAGAGAATTGGTGCATGGCAACAGTAAATGGGAGAATTAGAGTAGGGCACCCTTAAATGGTAGAATCGGGCTCGGGCATCAGTAAATGGAAGGATTAGTACAGGGCTATGAATAAATGGGAGATTTGGTGGGAATCAACAAATGAGAGATTACATTATATTGGAAAACTGGTGTGAGTGTCAGTGTATTAGAAAATTGCAGCATGGCATGTCTACATTGTGGAATAGGGGCAGGGAATTAATAAAAGGAAGAAATGTTGCAAGCATTGGAAAACTGGAGATTCAGTTCAGTGCATCACTAAATGAAAACAATTCAGCAGGGCATCTGTACGTGGAAGATGTGTATCATGAATCGACTAAATGGAAAGAATTGATGCAGGGCAACAATCATTGGAGAATTCATGCAGGTGCCATTAAATTCTAAGTGGGGACCTGGGGCAGGATAACACTCAATGGGAGAGTTGATGCAGTTCCCGGATTTGTGCAGGATTGGTAAATGGGAGAATTGGTGCAGGGAAGCGGAGCCCTAAATAGAGCCGCAGAGATGTACAGCTGCTATATCTCTTACAACACTGACTGCACCTCACAAGGACTTTAGTTCCTATGAATCACAGTCAGAAATCCTGAATGTGTGAAAATACATTTATAAATACAAATCAAGTCTTAGCAATGAATAAAAGACCCAAGAACATTACAGAGAGAAGTGACTCATGATGATTTGACCAGAGGGCCCAGACCTCAGGCAAGGGAAGAATTTGAGAATGAGAGTCCTTCATGGTAATCTCAAACTGTTAATGGGAATTGAACCCATGTTGTTCGCATCACACTGCTCTGTAAACCAACAATACAGCCACCTTAGCTGAACTGATTCCCTCTAACTGGAGTGTACATGTTGGGGTGAATAATTGAATCTATTGCGACATACAGTGCAGGTGAACGGCCTCTCCCCACAATGTGTTTGTTGGGGTTTCATCAAATTATTGCTACTCATAAAGCTCTTCTCACAGTCAGAGCGTCTACATGTTCTCTCATTGATGTAAACAAAACCAAAGCTGCTGAGATTGGAGAACTGAGTAAACCCCTTCCCACACCAGGAACAGGTAAAAGGTGTGAATGTGTTGGTTCTCACTGAGTACAGATGATTAAGTGAATCACTTCCTATGCTCAGTGCAGGCATAGATTCATAGAGTCTTAGAGATGTACAGCATGGAAACAGAGCCTTCAGTTCCATGCCGACCAGATATCCCAACCCAATCTAGTCCCACCTGCCAGCACCCGGCCCATATCCCTCCAAACCCTTCCTATTCATATACCCATCCAAATGCCTCTTAAATGTTGCAATTGTACCAGCCTCCACCACTTCCTCTGGCAGCTCATTCCATACCCGTACCACACTCTGCGTGAAAACGTTGCCACTTATATCTCTTTTATATCTATCCCTTCTCACCCTAAACCTATGCCCTTTCGTTCTGGACTCCCTGACCCCAGGGAAAAGACTTTGCCTATTTATGCTATCCATGCCCCTCATAATATTATAAACATCTATAGGGTCACCCCTCAGCCTCCGATGCTCCAGGGAAAACAGCCCCAGCCTGTTCAGCCTCTCCCGGTAGCTCAGATCCTCCAACCCTGGCAACATCCTTGTAAGTCTTTTCTGAACCCTTTCAAGTTTTGCAACATCTTTCTGATAGGAAGGAGACCAAAATTGCACACAATATTCCAACAGTGGCCTAACCAATGTCCTGTATAGTCACAACATGACCTCCCAACTCCTGTACTCAATACTTTGACCAATAAAAGAAAGTATACCAAACACCTTCTTCACTATCCTATCTACCTGTGACTCCACTTTCAAGGAGCTATGAACCTGCACTCCAAGGTCTCTTTGTTCAGCAATACTCCCTAGGACCTTACCATTAAGTGTAAAAGTCCTGCTAAGATTTGCTTTCCCAAAATCCAGCACCTCGCATTTATCTGAATTAAACTCCATCTGCCACTTCTCAGCCCATTGGCCGATCTGGTCCAGATCCTGTTGTAATCCGAAGTATACCTGTTTGCTGTCCACTGCACCTCCAATTTTGGTGTCAGCTGCAAACTTACTTACTGTACCTCTTATGCTCGCATCCAAATTATTTATGCAAATGACACAAAGTAGAGGACCCAGCAGCGATCCTGTGGCACTCCACTGGTCACAGATATCCAGTCTGAAAAACAACCCTCCACCACCACTCTCTGTCTTCTGCTTTTGAGCCAGTTCTGTATCCAAATGGCTAGTTCTCCCTGTATTCCATGAGATCTAACCTTGCTAATCAGTCTCCCATAGGGAACCTTGTCGAACGCCTTACTGAAGTCCATATAGATCACATCTACTGCTCTACCCTCATCAATCATCTTTATTACTTCTTCAAAAAACACAATCAAGTTTGTGAGACATGACTTCCCATGCACAAAGCCATGTTGACTATCCATAATCAGTCCTTGCCTTTCCAAATACATGTACATTCTGTCCCTCAGGATTCCCTCCAACAACTTGCCCACCACCGAGGTCAGGCTCACTGGTCTGTAGTTCCCTGGCTTGTCTTTACCGCTCTTCTTGAACAGTGGCACCACGTTTGCCAACCTCCAGTCTTCGGCACCTCACCTGTGACTATCGATGATGCAAATATCTCAGCAAGAGGCCCAGCAATCACTTCTCTAGCTTCCCACAGAGTTCTCGGGTACACCTGATCAGGTCCTGGAGATTTATCCACCTTTAACCATTTCAAGACATCCAGCACTTCCTCCTCTGTAATGTGGATATTTTTGCAAGATGTCACCATTTATTTCCCTACAGTCTATATCTTCCATATTCTTTTCCACAGTAAATACTGATGCAACATACTCATTTAGTATCTCCCCCATTTTCTGTGGGTCCACTCAAAGGCCGCCTTGCTGTTCTTTGTGGGGTCTAATTCTCTCCCTCGTTACCCTTTTGTTCTTAATATATTTGTAAAAACCCTTTGGATTCTCCTTAATTCTATTTGCCAAAGCTATCTCATGTCCCCGTTTTGCCCTCCTGATTTCCCTCTTAAGTGTACTCCTACTTTCTTTACACTCTTTTAAGGATTCACTTGATCTATGCTGTCTATACCTGGCATGTGCTTCCTTCTTTTTCTTAACCAAACCCTCAATTTCTTTCGTCATCCAGCATTCACTATACCTACCAGCCTTCCTTTTCACCCTGACAGGAATATATTTTCTCTGGATTCTTGTTATCTCACTTCTGAAGGCTTCCATTTTCCAACCATCCCTTTACCTGCGAACATCTGCCTCTAATCAGCTTTCGAACATTCTTGTCTAATATCATCAAAATTGGCCTTTCTCGAATTTAGAACTTCAACTTTTATATCTGGTCTATCCTTTTCCATCACTATTTTAAAACAAATAGAATTATGGTCGCTGGCCCCAAAGTGTTCTGCCACTGACACCTCAGTCACCTGCCCTGCCTTATTTCCCAAGAGTAGGTCAAGTTTTGCACCTTCTCTAGTAGGTACATCCACATACTGAATCAGAAAATTGTCTTGTACACATTTAAGAAATTCCTCTCCATCTAATCCTTTAACACTATGGCAGTCCCAGTCAATGATTGGAAAGTTAAAATCTCCCACAATAACTACCCTATTATTTTTACAGATAGCTGAGATCCTCTTACAAGTTTGTTTCTCAATTACCCTCTGACTACTGGGGGGTCTATAATACAATCCTAATAAGGTGATCATCCCTTTCTTATTTCTCAGTTCCACCCAAATAATTTATCTGGTTTTATTTCCAGGAATATCCTCCCTCAGCATAGCTGTAATGCTATCCCTTATCAAAAATGCCACTCCCCCTCCTCTCTTGACTCCCTTTCTATCCTTCCTGCAGCATTTGTATCCTGGAACATTAAGCTGCCAGTCCTGCCCATCCCTGAGCCATGTTTCTGTAATTGCTATGATATCCCAGTCCTATGTTCCTCACCATGCCCTGAGTTCACCTGCCTTCCCTGTTAGGCCCCTTGCATTGAAATAAATGCAGTTCAATTCAATAGTCCGACATTGTCCCTGCCTGCCCTGACTGTTTGACTCACTTCTGTTCTCAGCTGCATCCATCTCAGATTGATCTCTTTCCTCACTATCTCCCTGGGTTCTCCCCTGCCCCCCACCCCACCCCCACCTTACTAATTTAAATCCTCCCAAGCAGTTCTAGCAAATTTCCCTGCCAGGATATTAGTCCCCTTCCAATTTAGGTACAATCCGTCCTACTTGTATAGATCACTTCCATCCCAAAAGAGATTCCATTGATTCAAAAATGTGAATCCTTCTCCCATACACCAGCTCCTCAGCCATGCATTCATCTGCTCTATCCTCCTCTTCCTGCCCTCACTAGCTCGTAGCACTGGGAGTAATCCAGATATTACTACCATTGAGGACCTCCTTTTTAAAATTCTGCCTAACTCTGTAATCTCCCTTGAGTATCTCAACCTTTTCCCTTCCAATGTCGTTGGTTCCAATGTGGACAATGACCTCCTGCTGGCCCCTCTCCCCCGTGAGAACGTTCTACACCCTCTCTGAGACATCCTTGATCCTGGCACCAGGGAAACAACACACCATTCTGCTTTTTCTCTGCTGACCACAGAAATGTCTGTCTGTACCTCTGACTACAGAATCCCCTAACACAATTGATCTCTTAGAAGCTGACGTACCCCTCGTTGCATGAGAGCCAGTCTCAACACCAGAAACTTGGCTGTTTGTGCTACGTTCCCCTGAGAATCCATCAAACCTGATATTTTCCAAAACAGCATACCTGTTTGAAATGGGTATATCCACAAAAGACTCCTGCACTAGCTGCCTACCTCTCTTACCCTTCCTGGAGTTAACCCATCTATGTGATTGTATCTGACACTTCCCCCACCACCACCATCCCCTTCCTATATCTGCCATCCATCACATACTGTTGCTGTTACAAATTCCTCAATTCTTCTATCTGTCTCTCCAACCGATCCACTCAATCTGATAAGATTTGCATCCAACAGCATTTATGGCAGATATAATCCGCAGTAACCCTTAAACTCTCTTTAAACTCCCACATCTGACAAGAAGTACATATCACTGCAAAGGCCATTTTTGCTCCTTCACAATCTACAGACCCAGAAAATAACACCGTCTTATTCCTCCACAAACACTGTCCCAGGTTAAATTAATAGCTATGGCTTATATTTTAAGTTTAATCAAAAGAGTTATCTCCAAAACCATATAATGAAAAAAGAATCCACTATACTCACTACTGCAGCCTTTCTCTTGGACCGACTTAAAACTACAATTACCTTATCTGATTCTGGGCTGTGAACTTTGCCCAACAGTTCCTCCAAGATTAGTTGTGAATTTCAGTTTGTTAATTGTTACAGATTCACTCCGATGTCCAGCGATACACGAATTCAAACAGCAAAGGCAGCAACTGTGCAGGTTCTCTCTCTCTCTGTCTCCTGCACTGTCCTCACCATGTGTTTCCTTTGTCTGCTCTTCTCCTTTTTAAAACTGCTGTTGTTTTGACAATTGTTTTCCCAAAGTTCCAAAACAATGTAACAGCATATAAAACAGGAATTGCTGCTCCTGGAATTCCAGGAAATTACCTCCAACACCTAAAATACCTCAAAAAAAAGGAGCAGCTCTTACAGCCAGGTATTTTTCCCATCCTCCATCTTGGATTACCGTACAGTCTCTCTCTCTCTCTTTCTATGATGGCCACGCTAGTGTATTTAAAGCTTTGTTGATTTAATAAGTCCCTCTCACACACAGAGCAGATGATTGCTCTCTCTCTCTCAATGGCTGACATTAGGCTGAACTGTGAAGTTTATTCCTTTCCAAACAGAGCAGGCAACATTCTCTCCCGATGATGAAGACGTTTGTGTGAAATAAAGCTAATGCCCAGGACACTGCACCACCCGGGCAATGGGCTCTGAAGAAGATGCACACAGGAATGGAATGGTTCACTCTGTTTCTCTGTCCAAATCTCCTGCCAGACCTGCTGACTTCCTCAAGCACTTTCTGATTTGATTTGGATGAGAGCATAAGAGGTACAGTTAGTAAGTTTGCAGATGACACCAAAATTGGCGTTGTAGTTCTGCAGTGTGTTGTGGCCCAGTGTGTTAAACTATGAAAGTAACCACCCCAACACACACAAACGAAGCTGCATCAGGACACTATTCAAAAGGGCCACAACACACTGCAGTACACCAGAACTGCGAAAAGAGGAAGAGGAACATCTATACAAGGTATTCGCCAAAAACGGATACCCACGCAACTTTATCACCAGATGCCTAAGCGATAGACCGAGGAACGAGGACATGCCACAACCAAAAGGACTAGCCACTCTACCATACGTCAGGAGCGTCTCAGAACTGACAGCCAGACTACTGCGACCCTTAGGACTCATAACAGCACACAAGCCAACATCCACGCTCAGACAACAACCCACTAGAACAAAGGACCCAATACCCAGCATGAGCCAAACTAACGTAGTTTACAAAATACCATGCAAGGACTGCACAAAACACTATATAGGACAAACAGGAAGACAGCTAATAATCCGCATCCATGAACATCAGCTAGCCACAAAATGACACGACCAGCTATCTCTAGTAGCCATACACTCAGACAACCAGCAACATGAATTTGACTGGGAAAACACCACTATCATAGGACAAGCCAGGCAGAGAACAGCCAGAGAATTCCTAGAAGCATGGCATTCATCCCCAAACTCCATCAACAGACACATCGACCTGGACCCCATATACAAACCACTGCAGCTGAAACTGACACCCGGAAGCGGCAAGAACAAACCAATATAAATACCGGAAGAAACATCAAAGCAGCGCTTCACACGAGGCTCCAATAGCACTGATGATGTTCCCTAGCCAGGGAATGAAACGTTTGCAGCAAAAACTTCCAGCTCGGCGAACAGAACCACAACGACATCATGTATCCCTCTGCGCATGCGTCCACATTCCTGGCCAAGATGGCGGCTGTTCACCTCGGAATTGCAAACCATTTACCCACAAATTATTTTTCAAGGTGCTCGCTTCTCGCTGGAAGGGTTTATTCTCGGTCTGAATCCCTCTGTCCAGCTCCTGCAGCCTTACCGCCTGGAAAAGCGCGTCTCTTCCCATTTCCCACGGAGACAAACCCGGCACTGCGGCTGCCCCGCCCCCTCACCTGTAGTGAGTATAGAGGGTATTCATAGAACAAAATGTTAGAAAAACATCTTAAAATTGGATGCATCTATCAAATCTCTCAAGTCATCTCTACCACATAATCTTGTCATTAAAATACTAATTCCCTCAAATCATTTGGTAAATTCCCATCCTGAACTGATGGTGGTGGATTTTGGAAACTCCTTTAACAGGTGGATGTTTAATACTCAAGCCAAGAGATACATTTGTTTATTCCGAATGTCTTTCAACAGGTTTCTTTTGTCATCTCATTTTACAGAGCAGTGGAAGGAATGAAAACTGAAATGTTTCTCTGATGCCAGTTCTGTGCTAAGGTCTCAGCTACAAGCTCCAGCCAGAGAGTTTACATTGAAGTACAATGACACTGATTCAGAGATGAATATTTTTGAGCATTCATCTATAATTCAGTAGTTAACTTGTTTTGCTGTGGTTCATTGGTTAGGCCCTGGTGTGATCCCTTTACTGTGGATCTGAATCCCTGTCCTCCATGACAATCTCTTTGCCAATGTCCAATCTGCGCTACCTTTAATAATGAGTATTTTAACTCTCTGTGACAGTTTATTGTTATTTCTTCCAGTTATGGTCAAATGAGAGCTTCATCACTGCAGGTCCCTGAGGTATGTGCTGTTAATTTATTCCACTCGTATGTGTGGCCTCCCTCACAAACATCACTCAGACCCTGCTATGTTCCTTTTTGCTTTCATTCTTCATGCTCCCTCTTACACACACTATTCCCTTCCCTTTTCGTACACACCCGTGCTTACCCCCCATCGCCTTCCCCCTCCCATCACCTTCCCCTCCCGTCACCCTTCCCCCCCAGCCCATCACCCTTCTCCCCCCCACCCCGTCACCCTTCTCCCCCCCAGCCCATCACCCTTCTCAACCACCCCGACACCTTTCTGCACCCCGTCACCCTCCTCCCCCCACCCCCGTCACCCTCCTCCCCGTCGCTTTCCCACCCCCATCGCCTTCCCACCCCCCATCACCCTTCCCACCCCCATTGCCCTTCCCCCCCCATTGCCCTCCCCCCCCAATAATCGCCTTCCCACCCCATCGCCTTCCCACCCTCCATCTCCCCCACCCCCCCCACACCCACAATCGCCTTCCCTCCCCCCATATGGCACAGAGTCCAAGTCACCCTCTGCGACAGGTGGACAGGGAGGGAGTGGGGAACGGGGGGAGGGGGCAGAGAGAGTGAGGGACAGTTTGTGGTGAAGAGGGGATGGTGGTGAGAATAAAACCCAGTGAGAGAACAAGACAAAGAGAATGAAAGTCAGAAAGGAGAATAAATAAATACCTGGTGGGGGGAAGACAGAAGGACAGAGAGAGAGAGAGAGAGAGAGAAGGACAGACGGAGGGTGAGAGAGGGAGAGAGAGAGAGAAAAAGCCCAGGGAGAGAGAGAGAAAAGGACAGACAGAGGGAGAGAGAAAAAGCCCAGGCAGAGCGAGAGGGAGAGCGATAGAGAGATTGGGAAAGACTGAACGATTAAATAATTCCAGGAAAGAGAGTGAGGAGGCAGAGAGTTGTAGGAAGGGAATCTCCAGGGAATGGGAACAGGATGGAGATGGGAAGGATGGGGAGAGATGGGGATTGAAGGAAAGATGTAGGGAAGAGAGAGAGGGAACTTGGGAATGAAGATGGGAGCTGCAGTGAGTAATGGAGACAGTATCATCTGTGGGATCAGACTGTGCAGTAACTCCCTCTCCAACCTTTCTGTCTCTTTGTCTCCCCTCCTCCAGCCCAGAGCTCACCCCTTATGGTAAAAATCACAGAAACAGCCTGAACCCCACAATTCTTTTATGTGTGTGTACGCCTGTGTGTGTGTGTGCCTATGTCTGTGTGTGTGTGTGTCTGCCTGTATGTGTGTCTGCCTGTATGTGTGTGTGTGTGTGTGTGTGTGTGTGTGTGTGAGTGTCTGTATGTAAATGATTATTCTCTCTCTGGTTCCAGCTCTTGTCTGATGGTTCCTCACGGCAGAATGATTGGATTCTCTCTGTCTCTTCATCATCTGAGTTTCAGCTCCCAAATCAAACCTCCCCCCTCCACCGCCCCCCCCCCCCCCCCCCCGGGGGGAGAGACTGTTGTAATGCAGGCCACTCTGCAGGTAATTTGAGACACAGCAAGATCCCACAAGTAGCATTACTCTGATATTAGACCAAACTTTTGGATCGAGTTTCTCATTTAAGGTTTTAATTCCCTGCTTGGGGAGTCCTGTCTGTCAGACATTCTCACTGGGTATTGATGTATTTGTGTCAAATCCCAGGCCTCGGTTATTTTAACCCCAGGCTTCAAATCTGTTTTAAAAATGACAGGGCCCCAGTCCGACAGGAGCCAGTTAACCAGAGGCCCCTAAAACCCAGGAATCTCCCCACAGAGGAGATTAAATCTCGGAGTAAGTAAACACACAACTCACGTGGGCCCCCCCATGGGGTGCAGCCTGTCGACCAGGCCTCAGGCCTCAGGACCGTGTCCCCTCTGGAGAAAGCTTTTGCTCAGAGGTCTCCTGATCCGAAAGTTTCTCTCTTTGAATCTTCAAGTGGCCAGCAAGATCCCTTGGAAGGAAAGAGACAGCATTATTTGAAAGGCAAAGGAGAGGGGGGGAAGGTGTGGGGGAAGGGATTGAAGGTGGAAAGTAGAGGGAGGGAAAGAGAGTTGAAGGTGGGGGATGGAATGTAAGGGAATGGGGGGAGGGATTGGAGGGGAAGGAGAGAGGGGGGAAAGGATGGGGGGAAGGAGGGTGGGATGGAGAGGGGTTAATGGGGAGGGAGAAGGAGATGGGGAAAGGTGTGAAGCAGAGCGGTGAGGAGGCAGCGTGGCGGGATGGAAGGAGATGGGGAAAGGGGGACAGCGGGTGGGAAGGAGTGTTGGGAGGAGAGGGTGGGAGTGGAGTAGAGGGGAATCTGATTGGTAGGGAAGGAGAGGGGAGAAAGTTAGGGGAATGGAGGGTTGAGGCAGAAAGAAAGAGAGAGTGAGTGGGGAAGGAGAGGGGAAAGGAGAAGAGGCGTGAAGGGGGGAATGAGAGACGGGAAGGAGAGGAGGGGTGGGGGGGAGGAAGCAGGTGGAGGAGAGGGGGATGGAGAGGGGGAGGACGGGGTGGAGTAGAGGGGAGAAGGTGATTGGTAGGGTAGGAGAAGAGAGAAAGTAATATTGGAGGGGAGAGTGGATGGGGAAGGAGGGGGAGAAGAGGGGAAAGGAGGAGAGGCGTGGAGAGGGGGGAAGGTAGAGAGGGGTGGAGAGGGGGCGGAGGCGGGCATAGGAATGGGGGAACGAGGGGGAAGAAGGGGAAAGGAGAGGGGGTGGAAGAGGGGGTAAAGAGAGGGGACAAGGAGGGGAAGTAGAGGGTGAAGGGAAGGGGGAAGAGAAAAGGGAGGAAAGGAGGGGTGTGAGGGAGGGAAGGAGTAAGAGAGGGGGGAAAGAAAGGGGGAAGGTGTGGAGGGGGAAGGAGACAGGGGAAGGAGAATAGGGATGGAAGGAGAATAGGGATGGAAGGAGAACAGGGATAGAAGGAGGGAAGGAGAAAGGAGAAGGAGAGGGTGGGAAGGGGGAAGAAGGGGGATGGGGGGAAGAGTAGAGGGGGAGGCAATTGGTAGGGTAGGAGAAGGGAGAATGTAAGGGGGATGGAGGGGAGAGGCACAGAGAGAGAGAAAGAGAAGAAGGAGGGAAGGAGAGGCGAAAGGAGAAGGGGGTGGGTGGGAAGGAGTGGGGTAAGGAGTGAGGGAAGGGGGGAAGGGTGAAGTAGAGGGTGAGAAAGAGAGGGTTAGAAGGATAGGGGGAAAGGAGAGGATGGGAAGGAGGTGGGCAGGAGAGGAGAGTGAAGGAGAGGAGGGTGAAGGAGGTGGGGAAGGAGAAGGGCAAGGAGAAGTGGGGCATGGACACGGGGAGGAGAAGGTGGAGGAGAAGGGGAGGGGAGGGTTGGAATGGGGAGGAGATGGGGGAACGAGACGGGAAGAAGGAGGGGGAGGGGAAAGGGGAGGAGGGGAAGGAGAGGGGGCAGGGGGAGGAGGAGGGGGATAGGAAAGGGTGAGGAGAGGAGGAGGAGGGGTGGAGATAAAGGGGAAGGGGGAAAAGGGGGGAGGAAGGAGGGGTGAGGTGGAGAGGGGAGGAAGGAGAAAGGGGAGGAAGGAGGGGGAAGGGGATTGGTGGAGAGAGGGCTGGAAGGAGATGGGCAGGAGAGGGAGGAAGGAGAGGAGGAAGTGGAGAGGGGAGGAGATTGGTTGGAAGGAAGTGTGTGAAGGAGGGGGAAGGAAAGGGGGTGAAGGAGGGTGGGGGACATCTCTGCATCTGTCCCCGTCAGTCCCCACCTGTCACCCATCTGTCCCCCCCCCCGTCCCCATCGGTCCCCAATCAGTCCCTGCCCGGCTCCGTCTGGCCCCGTCTGTCCCGATGAATCCTGAGGGTTCTCCCTGAATATAACTGGAATAACCCGAACACTGAGATAACAACCAGAACCAGGTGAATGGGGAGGATTCTGCAGTGAGCATCTCCCAAGCCCCTGTCCCAATGTCACAACAGCCCCGTGGTCACCAACCCCCCCCCTCCCCACCCAGCCCCGGCCAGTGGTATAATCCAGGACCAGAGCTCGGAATCAATGGGACCATTTGTTTTGGGATCAGGAACTTGCTTTCCCACCAAGACCACCCTTCCCTCCCCCCACCCCTCTCCGCCTTCCACAAGGACCGTTCCCTTTGACACTCCTTGAGTATGTACCACCCTCACCCCCCAAACCCCCAGGGACCTTCCCCTGCCACCGGAAAAGATGCAAAACCTGCTGTTACACCCCCACCCCCCCCCCCTCACCTCCACCCAGGGCCCCCAAACCCTCCTTCCAGGGGAGACAGAGGTTCACCTGCCTCTCCTCCAACCGTGTTTCCAGTATCAGGTGCTCCCGGTGTGGGCTTCTCTACATCAGGGAGACACAACAGAAACTTAGGGAACGGTTCTCCGAGCATCACAGCCGGGCCCACAGGGACTGACCGGACCTCCCAGTCACCGCCCAGTTCAATTCCCCCCAACCACTCCCTTTCCAACATGACCATCCTCAGCCTCCTGCATTGCCACAACGAGCCACACCACAAATTGGACGAACAACATCTCATCTTCCACCTGGGCAGCCTACAGTCCGGAGGACTCAATACTGAGTTCTCCAATTTCAAATAACCTCCCTCCCCATCCCCCGACTCCCTCCCACTGCTCCCTCTCACCAATTGGATTCATTCCTCCCATTGACCAACTGAGTGGGACCCTCTATCTGTCTTCACCTCCTTCGCCCTCATTTCCCCTACCCTGGCCTGTTCCACCCCTTTGTCCTCTCTCTGCCTTCCTTCCCCTCCCACCCCATCCTCGCTCCCTAACCCCTCCCACCCCATCCTCTTTCCCCATCTGTCCCCCTTCCCCTTCACCCTCCCACCCCATCTCCTTCCCCAACCCCTCCCACCCCATCGCCCTCCCACCCCATCCTCCCTCCCCATCCGTTCCCCTCCCCTTCACCCTTCCACCCCATCTCTCTCCCCCTTTGTCCTCCTTCGTCCTCCCTCCCTCCCCCCTTGGTCTTCCCTCCCCCTCAGTCTCCTTCCCTATCCTCCCATTCCCTCATCCTCCCTCCACCTCCCTCCCCACTGCCACCTTCCCCCTTCCTCCCTCTCCTTCTGTCGATCCCCCTCTCTGTTGTTCCACCTCCCTTTCCATTCTGTTTTATCACCGATCCGTCTTTTTTCTGGCCCCCCTCCCTCCTGTCGACCAGGCCTCAGGCCTCAGAACCACGTCCCCCTCTGGAGCTTGGCCAAGGCTTCCCTCGGCCTGAACATTTTGGATCTTCACGTTGCAGCTTTCCCAACAAAAGTTCATCCGGATAAAAGAAGGAAAAGATTACTCGAAAGGGAATGCGAGAGCATTTTGAAGGCAACTTACACAGCAGGATCCTCTGCCCTTTGCCAATGTATGAATGTATCTAACACAGTCAGCAGCTAGGGTGGAACATGGTGTGGGAGCAGATGTCACCAGGGATTGGAGGGGGATAGTGAGGGAAAGGCATCAGATTATTACACTCTGCAGTGACCTGGGACCCTCATTCCCCTCTATCCTGTCTCCTGTCCCTGAGCCAATGGTGTCTTCATTCCCAGGATAGGAACAACATGGGGCTAGATACAGAGTAAATCTCCCACCTTACTGTCTGCATCAAATACTCCCAGGACATGTGCAGCATGGGGTTAAATACAGAGCATAGATCCCTCTGCACTGTTCCTATCAAACACATACAGGATAGGGACAGCACAGGGTGAGATACAATGTTAGGCAGCATTGTAGACAGTGCAGATGGTACCTTAACATTACAAAGGGATATTGATAGACTGGGTGAATGGGCAAAGCTGTGTTAGATAGAGTTCAGTGTCAGCAAGTGTGTGGGTATCAGGTTGGAGTACAGAGAGGGAGCACAAAGGAGGTTTACAAGAATGATCCTGGAGCTCAGGGGTTACATTCTGAGGGGACACTCGACAAATGAGGCCATTTTCCTCCAGAATTGAGAAAGTTAAGGGGTGATCTGATCAAAGCCTTCAAGGTATAAACAGGATGAGACAGGATCGATCAATATCAACAACTCCCACAAGTTGGAGATTCTAGACCGAGAGGGAGCAGAGTCTGAGAATGAGGGCCAAGAGCGTTCAGGAGAGATGGTAGGAAGCACTTTGACACACAAAGGGTGGGAGAGGTTTGGGACTCTCTCCCACAAACAGCAGTGGATGCTGGATCAGTCGTTCAGGTTATATCGGAGAGAGAGACATTTTTGTTCAGTGAAGATATTGAGGGATATGGGCCAAAGGAAGGAGTGTGGAGTTAGGCCACAGATCAGCCATGATCCCACTGAATGATGGAACAGGATCGAGGGGCTGAATGGCCTCCTCCTGTTCCTATGTTCCAAAATAACAATCTCCCTGCACTGTCCCTATCAACCCCTCCCAGGGCAATGACAGGATGGGGTTAGATACACAGTAAAGCTCCCTTTACTATATCCCCATCAACCCCTCCCAGGGCAGGGTCAGAACAGGGTTAGATACAGAGTAAAGCTCCCTCTACACTGTCCCCAAAAACCCATCCCAGGATTGTTTACGGAGCTATAATATTTGAAAATGCTTCTATTATTCTGTCATTCATTGTCCCTCAGTTACTCTGTGTTTGTGCGCGCGTGCATATGTGAGAGACTGAGAGAGAGGAACGGAGACAGAGACCAGGGCCCTGCATTACTGGGTCAGGTACTGTTGTGGAGAAACTATAGAGAACCACCAGGAGACGCAGAGAGTTCTTCAAGAAATAGGTCTTTTATTTGCCAACAAAAAACTGTGACACTGAGAAAGCAGGTTCTCGAATGCCCCCAAACCTCAGGGTCCATGGATTTTTATATCATTTTTTATGATGTTTCTGTGAGCTTATCAGCATGTCCAACTATATTAATCAAAGTACCTCACCCCAGCTACACAATAAACCAGTGATGTTAGTTCCCATTATCTCTTTAGTTGTACATTCTACTTGATGTTATTCTAATGTCACGGTTAGATATTTATTGCTAACTCTGCTGCAGTGATCTTCCATTGCAGACTAACCTATCATGATAGATATTTAGCTATTCCATCTATTACAATATTCTCCTGACTCAAGCTGACTCTACTAACTATTAATTAGATGTTTTATTGTCATGTCCCAAATATTTACGTCCCAATCCTGTCATAACTTAACAGAGAAACTTGCTTTATTACTTGTGTTCTCTCATCTGGCCATAGTGACCTTTCAGCCTTAACCTTACCCTGCTAATTGGTGTAAGAATGTTCCACTGTGGTTCTCCCATCCTGCCCCTGCCTTCCACAGACCACAGGTTCCCAGTGGGGGCTTTAACCCTTCCCATGCTTTCATGGTCTTTATTTTCCATCGACCTCGCTCCAACAACAATACCATTCGTTAGTTAAACAGGATGGAAGACAGCACCAATTCTCAGGAAGTGTTTTACTGTTTCTGTTTTTGTTAAAATGCTTGGGCGGTGTGCTGGCTCAGTCAGGAGACTGTCTGTGTGGAGTTTGCACATTCACCCCGTGTCTGCGTGGGTTTCCTCCCACAGCCCAAAGATGTGCAGGTGAGGTGAATTGGCCATGCTAACTTGCCCAGAGTGTTTGGGGATGTGTAAGTTAGGTGCATTAGAAAGTGGGAAATGTAGATTAATGGGGTAGGAGAATGGGTCTGGGTGGGTTGCTCTTTGGAGGGTCAGTGTGGATGTGTTGGGCCGGAGGGCCTGTTCCCACACTGGATTGATTCTATGATATTTTAAAGGAAATAATGGATTATCCGGTCACTACCACAGATTGTATTGGAATTTCTTGAGTTTAAAGTTGCTGTCTAATGGCAGGTCTGTCTCTGTTGTTGTGAAAGACAGCACCTGAAAGGATTTGCTCAGTGTGGAAACCAGTGTGTTGGTGTTGCCCACTTATCTCTGAGTTGGATACCAGAATGTTGCACATTCTCCCTGTGTCTGTGTGGGTTTCCTCTGGGTGCTCCGGTTTCCTCCCACAGTCCAAAGATGTGTAGGTCAGGTGGATTGGCCATGGTCAATTGCCCATAGTGTTAGGTACATTAGTCAGAGGGAAGTTGGTCTGGGTGGGTTACTCTCCGGAGGGTCAGTGTGGACTGGTTGGGTCAAATGTCCTGTTTCCACACTGTAGGGAATCTAATCTATTTATGACATAACATTATACATAGTAATCTGAGATTGACCAAGTTCTGAATTTATTGTTACAATGTTTAGAGACTGTCACCTATATGCCCATCTCTCGTCAACTGGTCTGTTGAATTTCACTCATGTTTTGCTCGATATGCCAAGTGGGAAGTTGCTCAGTGACATCTTAATTAGGTTACTCCGAAGTCCAAGCCCTCAAACAATAAAGTGCTCCTTTGAGATTGAATTCAAAGGTCTGCAAATGGCCAGACTCAAAATGATCACAGCAGATTCAGCCTTCACTTCACAGCAAAGTATCATCTAAGAATGTTGTGAGTGGTCTAGCCCAGTCCATAACATTAGTCATTGCAACATTAATGTAGTTACAGTTCGCTATGTTTTAAACAACTTTAGACTGAACATCGGGAGGAGGGGAGAGGGAATTGTGGGCAGGAACATAATTGGGGGGAGGGGAAAGCGCACAATATTTGGGAGGGGGCAGTGACAATGATTGAGGGAATTTACATAAAGTCCCTGTCTCAGGGGGTGGGGGTGGAGAAGGGGCCTGGGCTCTTGCTGTGCAGTGAGGCAGTCCCTACACAAGTCAGTAAGTGTCTGCACATGCTCACTGTGTCCCCCCCCCCCACCATAAAGGGTTTGGTGGGGGAGGAGGGGTGATCATGATGGTGGGAGGGGCAGTTTGAGTAATGCTGCACAGGGGAAGTGGGGGGGGTGTCAGATGGGAGGCGCATTTTTCAGGGGGAGGCAAAATATATGAGGGAAGAGTAATACTGGGGTGGGGGGGGATAGACAGGGGGCAGGAATTGCAAGAATGTAAAATCTAGGGGAGAGGCTGAAAAATGAGGAGGGGAAGATTGGCAGATATGACACAGAGCAAGATCATAGAATTCTGTCCATTCTCTATCTCTGGGTCATTCTCCAATTTTCTCTGACCCATCAGTCTATTAGACACCTTATTGGCCTCATAGATTTGCCTCACTGTCAGAATGTTGGGAAATAGAACAAAAGTGAATGATAAAAATGGTGTTAAAATGTTTCGGACTATTTAAAATTTTTCCCACAGATGGTCTTCAGAATAACTGGACCTGGTATAACAGTCCCCTGCCATCCCTGTCCTTCCTCCGTAGTGGAGTATGCCCATTCTGAAGTCTGATCAGCAGGTCTTTAAACAACTCCCACATGGGAAATGTGGAATTGCTCAATAACAGCTCTTCCCAATTAACTCTCCCTAGCTCCTACTTAATAGTGTCTTAATTTACCCTCCCCGAATTCAGTACCTTCCCACAAAGTCCTGACTTATCCTTATTCATCGCGATCTTAAAACTGAAGGAGTTGTGATCACTGTTTCTAGTGAAAGGTCAGTCAGCTGGCCAGGCCCATTAATCAATACAAGGTCCAGTGAGGCCTTGCCACAGTGAATCAGATCGTAGATTGGAGGAACAACATCTCATCTTCCACCTGGGCTGCCTACAGCCCGGAGGACTCAACATTGAGTTCTCCAATTTCAAATAACCTCCCTCCCCATCCACCAACTCCCTATCCAAACCCTCTCCCTCCCTTTACCCTTCCCTGCCACCAATCAGATTCATTCCTCTCATTGACCGATCAGGCTGTTCCCTCTACCTGTGTTCACAACAGCATTCCGTCCCTCTCCCCACACAAAACCCTCCCCCACACCCCCACCCTTTATCAGCAGCTCCCCTTACCCCCACTCCCGAAGCATTGACCTCTCCACCTCCTGATGCTGCCTGGCTTGCTGGGTTCTTCCAGCCTCCTGCTTGTCTCCGATGGTCAGTAAGGTGACAGATGGCTCCAAATGTGGTGGTGGGGTAGTGAACAGTGAAGGAGGTTTACCTCAGTGTTAAACAGGAC
Source organism: Hemiscyllium ocellatum (assembly GCF_020745735.1). NCBI lineage: Eukaryota > Metazoa > Chordata > Chondrichthyes > Orectolobiformes > Hemiscylliidae > Hemiscyllium > Hemiscyllium ocellatum. The sequence continues at coordinate 4,018,605 of NC_083442.1, read as the reverse complement.
CTTGATCAGACCGGCCAATCAGGAGCTGATCCAAGGTTGGGTTTTAGGAGCTGTTTTACAGATGGAAACATAATCCTTGTTGATGGCCCATCGAACCTTCAATTGATCCCAGGCTCCATTATGAAGGTCCAAGCAAACAGAGTTCACCCAGAGTCAGTTCCCACTGAGCTCGATGGAGTCAGTGAGAGCCACAAAACCTTCTCATGGCAGCACTGAGTGGGGTCGGCTCATCTGTCACATCCAACCCCATTCCCCAGTGTCGGATCCGGTCTGTCACTGAGCCCTCTGACTGGGCTGTGGATTCCCCACCAACACAGCGGCTGATTGGTGGAAAGAACCAAATAAAGAGAGGGAGTGATGTCAGCATCAGGCCGGGGGGAAGAGAATGGAACCAGAGAAAGGAAATCATTGCTGAAAATACATCTGTAATCAAAAGACACGGGTTATTTACAGTATATTACTCTGCGTAATAGGAACATTCCCTTTTTTATTTAGTTGTGTCCAGATGAGTGGATGAGCGAATTCCGTGAGGACAGGAGCCTGCCATTGCTGTTCCCACTCCGGCCTGCAGTGACCGATGATACTTGCCTCCAGGTCATTGACCTTGTATCTGGTTCTCTCACTGACAACTGGTTGCTGGGGATGATGTTATTCTGTGCATGTCTGATTCCTCTTTCAGTTATACTTTTGTTATCCAGCTTTCTATTAACGGTTGCTGATTGCTGACAACACTTCCCACTGTTTTGCTCCTCCAGTCTCTTTGGTTTCGCCCCTCAGATGGAATCATTCCTTGCCCATTAGGAAAGGAGTGTTACCGTGTTGCTGCTCCTCCTTCTCCTGTCAGTCCATTCCTCACCTGGACCCCTCATTCCATTATCTGCTGCCTTTAATGTTCGCTCTCTGTTACTTGGACTTATTCATTAATTGAATTATGTTTATAACTGGATATTTCAGGGCATGCTTTAACTGGTCTCTGAAACTGTTCTGTGTCACCACATAAACAAGTGCATTGGTGCAGCAGCTCAGGTCCCGCAGCATATATGAGACTTGTGAAAAGATACCGAAATCAGTGGAATCCAAGGAATGAGCGACACGAAAGAAACGTAAAATATCCAGCAACCAGAGAAGTATGAAACTTGCAGATATGGCAAAGAGTAATGTCACAGATTTCCTTCTACTCTCTATCTCTGGGTCATTCTCTATTTTTCTCTGACTCCTGAGTCCCTTACGCACCGTAATGGCCTCAGAGATGTGTCCGACAGTCAGAATGTTAAGAAAGAGAATAAAAGTGAATGGGAGCATTGGTGTTAAAAATCGCTCAAAGTATTGAAAACTTGCCCACCGGCGGTCAGTATAGTAACTGTTCCTGGTAGAACAGAACCATGGAACATTGTTGATGATCTTTCCACCTTTAAATCGAAAGTAGTGGGGAATATTTTTAAATGAAAAGAAAATACAGATTATTGTTAGAACCCTAATTGAAGTATCCTCTGTCCAATACTTAGTTTTCGTCTGATGAAAACAAACGGTGACAAATCGATCAAAAGTGAAAGTAACGGTGAACCAGACAGAACAATCAATGGCCCAGCAGCTCAGTACATAGATGACACTACACACAGGAGTGATGTCCAGGAAACACCGTGGATAATAATAAGATGGAAACTGCCGAAGTACATTTTGGAAAAAAATGAACAGCAGATCAGATGTTGCCATGGCCAACATATAACAAGTGGTGCTTCTAGAAAATCCACACTTGCCCCGAGCTAAGATTAGAATCACCACTAGACAAACTGTAAGAGAGACAACAAGGAAAAAAGAGACTTCAAGTTACTGATCAAACATATCTGTGCCTGAGGTCAGACTGTAAGTAATAGATGTTAGAGAAAGATAATTGTTGGCCCATGTCATATGAAGTTTAAAGAATCTGAATCATTTACACTTTGAAAATACATTGAGATGGACATAAACAGCAGGTTAGTCTAATATTCAACATTTTTTGGGGGTTGACAGTGGTTGATTTCTTCTGCTTTATACATTGCTCAGGCTCGCTGGAGTTGTAAATTAGATGACAGCATCCACACAAACACTCCCGGGATCAGTAAAACAAAGAATGGGAGACTCCTAACCCAGACGTGGATTACAAAATTCGTGAATTCAGTTTTGGAGCCTGCACAGTTGAGTTTACTCCTAACATTCTGCACCCAAACAACATGAATTACAGTACACAGCACTAGACTGTGCCTAGGAATGGATTGTGTCGCAAATATGAACAAAGAAATGATAGCACATTGAGCCCCTCACTCTGAACATCCTGACAAGCTGAACTAAGAAGTTATTCACCGGTGAATCCAACCACCATGTCCCAGCTTGGATACCCAACGCAATCAGGAGAACTTCAACATTTGGCACTGACTCCCCACCACCTGTCAAACACTGTGTACCACAACCTTCACCCAAACCCACACGTGAGTAATATCCCAACAGTTAAGGAGTGTCAGGGGGCAGAGTTGAGTATGGTAGCCATTACAAAAGAGAAAGTGCTGGAAAAGCCAAAAGGTGTAAAAATCAAAAAATCTCCTTGGAGATCTACACACAGATAAATCTCCTGGCTCTGAAGTTCTGAGGGAGGTGGCTGAGGAAATAGCAGAGGTATTGGTTGTGATCTTTCAAAAATCACTGGAGTCAATGAAAGTCCCAAATGATTGGAAAATCACTGTTGTAACCTTCTTGTTCAATAAAGGATCAAGACGAAAGATCAAAAATTATAGGCTGATTAGCCGAATCTTGGTTGTAGGTGAAATTCTAGAATCCATCATTAAGGATGAGATTTCTAAATTCTTGGAAGTGCAGGGTCAGCTTAGAACAAGTCAGCATGGATTTAGTAAGTGCCTGTCAAACCTGTTAGAATTCTTTGAAGAGGTAACAAGTAGGTTAGACCAGGGAAACCCAGTGGATGTTATTTACCTAGACTTTCAAAAGGCCATTGACTAGGTGTTTCACAGGAGGTTGCTGAGTAAGGTGAGGGCCCATGGTGTTTGAGGTGAGCTACTGGCATGGATTGGGGATTGGCTGTCTGATAGAAGGCAGAGAGTTGGGATAAAAGGTTATTTTTCGGAATGGTGGTTAGTGACATACGATATCCCACAGGGTTCAGTGTTGGGGCCGTAGTTGTTCACTTTATATATTAATGATCTGGATGAAGGGACTGGGGGCATTTGGCAAAGTTTGCCAATGAGACAAAGTTAGGTGGACAGGTAGGTAGTACTGAGGAGGTGGGGAGGCTGCAGAAAGATTTAGACAGTTTAGGAGAGTAGTGCAGGAAATGGCTGATGAAATTCAACGTGAGCAAATGCGAGGTCTTGCACTTTGGAAAACAGAATACAGGCATGGACTATTTTTTAAACGGTGAGAAAATTCATAAAGCCAAAGTACAAAGGGATTGGGGAGTGCTAGACCAGGATTCTCCAGAGGTTGACTTGCAGGTTGAGTCCGTGGTTAAGAAAGCAAATGTCATGTCATTTATCTAATGAGAGTTGGAATATAAAAGCAGCGATGTGATTCTGAGACTTTATAAAGCTCTGGTTAGATTAGACTTACAGTGTGGAAACAGGCCCTTTGGCCCAACAAGTCCACACCGACCCGCCGAAGCGAAACCCATTCCCCTACATTTACCCCTACCTAACACTACGGGCAATTTAGCATGGCCAATTCACCTGACCTGCACATCTTTGGACTGTGGGAGGAAACCAGAGCACCCGGAGGAAACCCACGCAGACACGGGGAGAACGTGCAAACTCCACACAGTCAGTCGCCTGAGTCGGGAATTGAACCCGGGTCTCAGGCGCTGTGAAGCAGCAGTGCTAACCACTGTGCCACCGTGCTGTGCACCGTGGTTAGGCCCCATTTAGAATACTGTGTCCAGTTTTGGGCCCCACACCTCAGGAAGGACATACTGCCACTGGAGCATGTCCAGCAGAGATTCACACGGATGATCCCTGGAATGGTTAGGCCAAACATACAATGAATGGCTGAGGACCTGGGATTGTATTCATTAGAGTTTAGAAGGTTGAGGGGAGATCTGATAGAAACTCACAGGATAATCCATGGCTTAGAAGGGGCGGACGCTGGGAATTTGTTTCTGTCAGGTGGGGAGACTAGGACCCGTGGGCGAAGCCTTAGAATTAGTGGGGTCCATTTAGAACGGAAATAATGTGCTATTGCTTGGCATCTGAACCTATCACTTTGGATTCAGGCCAATGTGAAAGTTAAGCAGAGTGGTTAGCACTGCTGCCTCACAGCGCCTGAAGACCCGGGTTCAATTCCCGACTCAGGCGACTGACTGTGTGGAGTTTGCACGTTCTCCCCGTGTCTGCGTGGGTTTCCTCCGGGTGCTCCGGTTTCCTCCCACAGTCCAAAGATGTGCGGGTCAGGTGAATTGGCCATGCTAAATTGCCCGTAGTGTTAGGTAAGGGGTAATGTAGGGGTATGGGTGGGTTTCGCTTCGGCGGGTCGGTGTGGACTTGTTGGGCCGAAGGGCCTGTTTCCACACTGTAAGTCTAAGTCTAAGATGGCCTCAATGTCTTATCATGAGATTATTAATTCAGAGCCCGATGTTCGATGTCCACCATGGCAGATGGTGGAACTTCAATTCAATCTAAATCAAGACTTCTACTGTCTGATGGTGACAATGAACGGTTGTCAGTAGTTAGAAAAGAAACCATCTCACTCACTAATATCCTTTAGGGAGTGTAATCTGTCATCCTTTCCTAGTCTTGGTGTACATGTGACTCCAGATCTATAATAGTCTGGTTTATTCTGGACAATAAGGGAAGGGTGGTAAGTGTTGGTCTAACCAGCGACACCCATAACCTTTCAATTAATAAAAGCAAATGGAGCTCCCTGTACACAGATAACCCACTGTTCGTGAAGAATGTTCCCTTTTTAGACCACTCCCTGGTATTTGAACATTCCCAAACTGAGTCCATTGTCTCAACTATGAAATTCCCAAAATGGATCCACTTTTGAAGTTAAGGGATCCTAAAACTCCCTCAGTGTAGATACCTGGAATCGGGAGCACCAATACATTGGCCAGGATCTAGACAACCGAGGCAATGGGTTTTGTCTCCTGGTTTTGAGACCATCCAGAGTTGGGAAACTCATTGGACTTGACAAATTAAGCTATGACATGGATTATCCACAGGGATTGCTGATTCCCTGAATTCAGCGGAAACTCAGCACCCAGCATCCAGTCTTTCACCTTGGACATTTGTCCCACTCTCTGCCATACAGGATATTCCCTTAGAGACCAACCAGCCCTCGGGTTCAGAGATCTCCCCTTGCAGATGTAGAGATTGTGATTACTTTAAAATGTACACACGGAGTGTAAGCTTTAACTGTCAGGCACGTGATGGTGTCTCTGTGCATCTGCGGCCCCTGTTCTTCCAGGTGCTGGAGGTCATGGGTGTGTGAGGTGCTGGTAAAAAGAGCCCTGCCCTGTCCCAGGGTTGTATCTTGTAGGTGGTATTCATTGCTGGCCGTGGTGTCGTTGGTGAAGAGAATGTGTGCTGAATGGTCAGTGGGGAAATTATGACAATCAGCGGTTTGTCCTGGACAATGTGGAGCTTTGGGAATGTTGCACTCAGTGTTGCATGTGAGCTGCACTCAGCCAGTTACTTGGAGAGAATTCAATCCCACTCCTGAGCGATGCTTTCTGGATGGTGGAGATGGATTGGAGAGGCAGGGAGGGAGGTTATTGTCACAGTAAGCAGGGTGTCTGACATCTCCTGTGGCCACAGCACCTGTACGGCTGGAACAGGTCATTTCCTTGTCAATGATTGGTCCGGGTTGTGGATAATAATGCACTCAGTGATGACAATGTCATAAAACCCCAATGGGAGATTGATAGATTCTCACGTTTTGAGATGGTCATTTCCTGGTGCTTGTGGGATATGAATGTTACTTGTCAATGATCAGCTCAAGCTAGATGTTACCACACTCTGTATGGACACAGACCTATCTGTTATCTCAAGAGTAGTAAATGGTGATGAACATTGAAGTTTGCCTGTGAATACACACTAATTTTGAAATAATGACCGAGGGACCAGCATTGATGAGGCGCCTGCAGATTTTAGGACCAAGGTACATCTGTGAAGAATTCCTGCAGAGGTGTACAACGGCTGAGATGACTGACCTCCAACATCCTGTCCTCAGGATGAAACAAGAGGGTCGTCATCTCATTGACTCCAGTATTTCAAGAGCTTCTTATTGTCGATATGTATTCATAATATTTTTGTTTAAGAGATTAACATTTCTTTTCACCATTAAAATATAACTGTGTAAACAGTTGCAGCTGATTGAGGAACAGATATTCAGTCCTTCTCTCAATGCAAGTTATCCGATCCTGAGTTTGGCATAATATAGAGTTAACATGTTGATACACACACAATACAGTTGGACAGTGCAAGATATTCCCAGTAAAATTTGCAATTGAGTTCATGAGTATTCTGCTGTTCGTACTGAACACTTACTACAATACTGCATTTACAGCGAGCTGTGAAAAGCAAGAACACTGGCCCAGAAAATATCATTCCAGCAGTAACCCCCACTCAGTCCAATTCGACAATGACACATCCTCCCAGTAACATGAGGCCACAGCAATCAGAGGGTCCCAGCCTGAGCTTCGTCATCCCCATTCAGTACAGTTCCATGGTCAGTAATACCTTCACTGAGGGGGATTCCTGGAGATCTGGATCAGTAGTACACAACATTCTCGGAATGCCATGGTGAGTAACTGATCTCCTGACTTCCCCAAAGCCTGTCCACTACCTACAAGACACAAATCAGGAGTGTGATGGAATATTCTCTACTTGCCTGGATGGGTGCAGCCCCAATAACTCTCAAGAAACTTGACACCATCCAGGACAATTCAGGCCATAGGATTGGCATTGCATCCACAAGCATCCTCTCCCTCCACCACTGACGCTCAGTAGCTGCAGTGTGCAACATCTACAAGATGCACTGCAGAAATTCACCAAAGATCCTCAGATAGAAACCTTCCAAACCCACGACCAGTTCCATCTAGAAGAACAAGGGCAGCATATATATGGGAACTCTAAAAGCTTCAGGTTCCACTCCAAACCACTCACCATTCTGACAGAGAAATATATCGCCATTCCTTCACTGTTGCTGGGTCAAAATCCTGGAATTCCCTCCCTAATGGCATTGTGGGTCAGCCCATAGGAGGTGGGCTGCAGTGGTTCAAGAAGGCAGCTCACCACCATCTTCTCAAGGGCAACTAGGGATGGACAATAAATTCTGACCAGCCAGTGATGCCCACATCCTACACCAATGAACAAATAGAATCATAGTCATAGATTCCTACAGCACGAAGACAGGCCCTTTGGCCCAAACTGGTCCATGCTGACCAAATGTCCATCCATGCTAACTGCATCTCCCTGCACTTGGCCTATATCCTCTTAATCCATTCCTATCCATGTATTTATCCAAATACCTTTTAAATCTTAATATAAACAGCTCAACCACTTCCACTGGCAGCTTGTTCTGTATATACACCACACTCTGTGTAAAAAAAGTTTCCTCTCAGGTTCCCTTTTATTCTTTCCCCTCGAACCTTAAACTGATGCCCTTCAGTCCTCGATTCCCCAACCCTAGGAAAAAGATTGAGTGCATTCACCCTGTCCATGCCTCTCATGATCTTATGCTCCTCTATAAGATCCCTCTCCCTCCTCAGTCTCCTACGCTCTGAAGAAAAATGTCCTAGAAAGTCCAACCTTTCCCCCAACTCAGACCATTGAGTCCAGACAACATCCTTGTAAATTTCTTCTGCACTCTTTCCAGTTTACTAACATCCTTCCAATAACAAAGTGACCAAAACTGAACACAATACTCCCAAGTGCAGCCTCACTAACTTCCTGAATAACTTTCATGTAACTTCCCAACTTCTCAGTGCTGTGATTGATGAAGGCCAGAGTGCCAAAAGCCTTCTTCACTGCCCTGTCTACCTCTGCCTCCACCTTCGGAGAATGGTGAACCTGAACTGCAAGATCCCTCTGTTCCACTACACTCCTTAAGACCTCACACATCTATGTTTGACTTCATGTGCCATTTCTTGGCCCACTTCCCCAGCTGATCACCTTCCTCACTGTCCATGATACCGCCTATTTTAAGGTCATCAGCAAACTCACTGATAATTCCAGTATGCAAACTGAACATAATTCCATTAAATCACTGGATAATGCAACGTGCTCACGCGGTATAGACAAAAGATTTTCTTTTCTCAGGAGAGGAATTACACCACAGCGTTAGTGTGGAAATGTTAACTGTGCACATTGGTATCACACAAGAAACTTGTACTGTCCTCATCCAGTGCCCAGTGAATCATGGGTAAAATGTATCTGTCATATGCAGCATTGGATTAGTGTTTAGACAGCACTCCACACCAATGAATAGGATCCTCTAGGGTAGTGAAGACTGAACTCCAAGATAAGAATAAAATATTTCAAGAGAGCCCATTACAGAAAGCTGGTGCCCGATTCAGTCTCCTGCATTGTGCTAACCTCTGGGCACAAGGGCAGTAACACATGCTCTGTGAACCTTACACAATCCTATTAAAGTCTGCACGACCGTACTGTACATCTTTTTACAAGTGGCCCAACTCACACGTCCTTTTGTCAATCAAATAATTCAACAACACACATCATCATTGGAACACTGTACACAGTGATCACAGTCTCCCAGTGATCTGTCCTCACAAATATCACACCCCCAAATGTCCGCTCACAGGCAACACACAGGATAGTCAAAGCCATCCGTGCTGACCCTCACTTATCACTCCATAAGTGACCTGCCCAACCCACCTCTTGCCCACGTTGTCCCTGTGCTCCCATCCGGAGCCATCTGTCTGAGCAAGATCCACCAACAAAATCCTTTCACATCAGGGAATGGGAAACACCAGGTGGCACTGAGAGATGGGTTGTTACAAACCCCCTCTGACCGATAGCAGGGTTTGAACTACCACACAGAGAGAGAGAGAGAGTTGTCTTGCTAAACACTTTCATGGCCAGCGATGGTCAGTACTCAGTCAAACTCCATCACTGTGGCCTCAGTGCAAACCCATTCTGCACAGTATGGAGGGAGAGACAATGCTGCACATTACTGAGGAGCCCCTGACAAACTATTCACTCAAAACTCAGTCAGTGAGGATACTATTGTCTGGCATTGGGATTTTCTTTGCCAAATAGAAATAAAATAATTACCATTAATAGTGTGGAAATAACTCTGATTAATGCAATAAATATGATTTAATACAACTTACATTATCCCAAGACTTACCAGGAATACCAACACAGGCAAGGATGGTGTAGTATACTTTTCTGACCATTTCCCTTGGAAGATGCATTTTGTTGCTTGTGGAACAACCTCTCCTTTGCTGGTGCTGGGAATCTGTCAGAATTGGAGAATTCGCTGGGTATTGTAGCTGACACAGTTCCACAGGCTTTATTTTATGTTGTGTGGTATCTCCACTGGGAAACTGTGATCACATCTTCATTTTGAACAAACAGATTACAACAACATGTTTATTTTAATGATGTGATACCCGTGAGATTTAGGTCTCTCCTGAATACCCCAAAGACTGGGTTTATCTGATCCCATTGTGTCTTAAATATTAATTGCAAATTATCTTCAAACAACAAGATTTGTATTATTTCACACACTATCAGTCCCATCAAGATCTAAATAATGTTTGATTTTTTTCCCCCACTGATGCCCTTCATTTTGCTGAGGCGACTCAATCATTCAGTACCTCATGTTGTAAAGCTCCTTGTGATCTCTTCTACTGCCCACTGTTACACCACTGCTTTCCTTGTTCATTCAGTTATCCAACTCAGTTGTGAAATGTTACCCGTGATCTAATACAAAAACTGATGCTGATGCTGATCAAAGCAACCGGTAGAAATTACAAGAGGTAATATCTTTTTCAAAACAAATACAAAAACCCCGAAGCCAATTCAGATCCTTCCCTTCAGAATCGCCGAATGAAAGAATCACATCGAACAGTAGAGGGCCTTTAGCTCATTGTATTTCTTCTGCCCATATTACACTAAATTCCCATTACTTCCACTTTCCATCACTTGGATCGTAGCCTTGAACGTTATGAGGTACAACTGTTAATCCAAGTATGTTATCAAGGTTGTGAAGTTTCCCATCTGAACCACCTTCCCAGGCAGTGCAATGCAGGCCCCTACCATCCTCTGGGTGGGAAGATCTTTCCTCATGTCCCCTCAAAACCTCCTGTCTTCCAGCTTAAAATGATGACACCTTATTATCTGCCCTTGAACAAGGGGAGCATCTGTTTTCTATTCACTCTGTCCACACCCCTCAGTCCGATACACCCCGATCACTGCTCTAAAGAAAGCAGCCTGAGCTTATCCAGCCTCTCTCTTCACAGCGACATTGCTACAGCTCAAGCAACATTCTGCTGAATCTCCTTTGCACTCCCTTCATTACAATCACATCCTTCCCATCGTGCAGTGACCAGGACTGTACACAATACTCAGACTGTGACCCAAACAAAGCAGCACCTCCCTGCTCTTATAATCGATGTCTCGATTGGGAAGGGCATGTGTCCTGTCTGCCTTGTTTACCCTATTAACCTGTCCTGCTGCCTTCAGGGATCTGTTAACAATCACCTCAAGATCTTTCTGCTCCTCTAAGTGTCCTGGTGTTCTGCCATTTATTGAGTGTTGCCTTGTCTTGTGACTTCTGCCAAAGTGTATCACCTCACATTTATCAGGGTTAAATTTCATCTGCCACTGATTTGCCCGTCTGACCAATCTGTCTGGATCTATCTATAACCGATGAATATTTCTCTCGCTGCCAACTACTCAGTCAATATTTGTGTAATATGCAAACGTATGTATCATCACCAACCTCCCCTTGTACCTACCCCCACTCCACCACGCCTACCCTGCACACTCCCAGTGATTCCACCCCCTCCCCACACAAACATACACCTTTATCAATGTCATTTGTGATTATCACGAAGAATGAGTCACCCAGCACTGAGAGCTGTGGAACACCATTGGACACCAACTTCCAATTACCCAAACAGCCTTCTACCAACACCCTCTGTTTTCACTGACTGAACCAATTTTAGAGGCAAGTTTCCAAGTTACTCCGGATGCCATGTGTTTTTACCTTTGTTATCTCCCATGTGGGACCTGGTCAAAGGCTTTTCTGAACTCCATACAACCTACAGCAATTGGCCTACTCTCATCTACACACCTGGTCACCTCCTCAAAAAGTTCCCCCAGATTGGTTTGGCATGACCCTACCCTGACAAAGCTGTGCTGACTCTCCATGGTCAGGCTGTGTCTCTTGAAATGGAGATTAATTCCCTCCTTTGAAATTTTCCTGATTAGTTTCTCTAACAGTGATATCACACACACTGGTCTGTTATTCCTGGTCTATCTTTACTGCCTTTCTTGAAAAGTTTGATTTGAATTGATTTGATTTGATTTATTTATTGTCATGTGTATCAAATTACAGATAAAAATCTTTGTTTATGAGCAAAACAGGCAGATCAAAGTAAGCAAGGATGTACAGATTAGAAATACTGAGATAGAAGCGTACAGGTAACATTGCACAGTGCGTATGACTCAACAGTGACCCTGCACCTTAGTCTGACCCAGCAGTGACCCTGCATAGCCATCTGACCCAGCAATGACCCTGCACAGCCATCTGACTCAGCAGTGACCCTGCAGAGCCGTATGACCCAGCACTGACCCTGCACAGCCGTGTGACCCCGCAGTGACCCTGCACAGCAGTGTGACCCAGCAGTTACCCTGCACAGCCATGTGACCCCGCAGTGACCCTGCACAGCCATGTGACCCTGCATCACTGTGTGACCCAGCTGAGACCCTGCACAGCCAAGTGACCCAGCAGTGACCATGTACAGCTGTGTGACCCAGCAGTGACCCTGCATCACTGTGTGACCCTGCACTGCCCTGTGACCCTGCAGTAACCCTGCACAGCTGTGTGAACCTGCAGTGACCCTGCACTGCTCTCTGACCCAGCAGTGACCCTGCACAGTCGTGTGACCCTGCACCGCTCTCTGACCCAGCAGTGACCCTGCACAGCCATGTGACCCAGCACTGACCCTGTACAGCTGTGTGACCCCACAGTGACCCAGCACAGCAGTGTGATCCAGCAGTGACCTTGCACAGCCATGTGACCCAGCAGTGACCCTGCACAGCCGTGTGACCCTACACAGCTGTGTGACCCTGCAATGACCCTGCATATCCATGTGACACATCAGTGACCCTGCATCACTGCATGACCCAGCAGTGACCCTGCATCACTGCGTGACCCAGCAGTGACCCTGCATCACTGCGTGACCCAGCAGTGACCTGCATCACTGTGTGACCCTGCACCACCCTGTGACCCTGCAGTGACCCTGCACAGCCGTGTGACCCTGCAGTGACCCTGCACAGTCGAGTGAGCCAGCAGTGACCCTGCACAGTCATGTGACCCTGCAGTGACCCTCACAGCCGTGTGACCCAGTAGTGACCCTGCACACCCGTGTGACCCTGCAGTGACCCTGCACCGCTGTCTGGCCCAGCAGTGACCCTGCACCGCTCTCAGACCCAGCAGTGACCCTTCACAGCTGCGTGACCCAGCACTGACCCTGCACAGCCATGTGACCTAGCAGTGACCCTGCACCGCTCTCTGACCCAGCAGTGACCCTGCACAGCCATGTGACCCAGCACTGACCCTGTACAGCTGTGTGACCCCACAGTGACCCTGCACAGCAGTGTGACCCTGCAGTGACCCTGCACAGCCATGTGACCCTGCAGTGACCCTGCACAGCCGTGTGACCCTACACAGCTGTGTGACCCTGCAATGACCCTGCATATCCATGTGACACATCAGTGACCCTGCATCACTGCGTGACCCAGCAGTGACCCTGCATCACTGCGTGACCTGGCATCACTGCATGACCCAGCAGTGACCCTGCATCACCGTGTGACCCTGCACCGCCCTGTGACCCTGCAGTGACCCTGCTCAGCCATGTGACCCTGCAGTGACCCTGCACAGCCGAGTAACCCAGCAGTGACCCTGCACAGTCGTGTGACCCTGCAGTGACCCTGCACAGCCGTGTGACCCTGTAGTGACCCTGCACAGCCGTGTGACCCAGCAGCGACCCTGCACAGCCGTGTGACCCCGCAGTGACCCTAGCAGTGACCCTGCACAGCCATTTGACCCTGCAGTGACCCTGCACAGCCATGTGACCCTACACAGCTGTGTGACCCTGCAATGACCCTGCAGAGCCATGTGACGCAGCAGTGACCCTGCATCACTGCGTGACCCAGCATCACTGCATGACCCAGCAGTGACCCTGCATCACTGTGTGCCCCTGCACCATCCTGTGGCCCTGCAGTGACCCTGCACAGCCGTGTGACCCTGCAGTGACCCTGCACAGCCGAGTGACCCAGCAGTGACCCTGCACGGTCGTGTGACCCTGCAGTGACCCTCACAACCGTGTGACCCTGCAATGACCCTGCACTGCTGTCTGGCCCTGCAGTGACCCTGCACAGCTGTGTGACCCAGCAGTGACCCTGCATCGCTCTCTGACCCAGCAGTGACCCTGCACAGCCGTGTGATCCTGCAGTGACCCTGCATCACTCTCTGACCCAGCAGTGAGCCTGCACAGCCTTGTGACCCTGCAGTGACCCTGCACCACCATGTGACCCAGTAGTGGCCCTGCACAGCCGTGTGACCCTGCAGTGACCCTGCACCGCTCTCTGACCCAGCAGTGACCCTCCCAGCTGAAAGCCTGTGCTGTTTGGTTTCAGGCTCTGAACATGGAGGTCAGTCTCAGAAAAGCAAACAGTGAAACTCACAGCTGTGGGGAAACTCACAGCAGGGGAACCGCTCACTTTGTTTTTAAAAATCCTTCCTTACACCTCTTTTTAAATCTACAATAATGAACTGAATATGCTTTATTGAGATCTTTATTTTATGCATATGCTTTATTGAGATCTCTCTTGATTAAATTTTTAAAAAAATATAAAACACGGATACCAAGTTACCCGAGGGCAGTGTTTTTCGAGCAGTAAGATTGTGCTATTTTCTCGGTGTGTGGATTGTTCAAGTGAAGTGATGGCCTTTGGGAGAGGGATGGCCTCTTCCTGTCGGATGTGGAAGATTAGGGATAGTTTCCATGGTACTGGGAATGATGTTTCTACAAAGTATGTCTTGTTGCAAATCCTATCAGATTGCCTCCCTTTGTAGGTTGGAGCGACCGTTAGAGGCAATGAAGAATTTACAGGAGCTACAGGGTGTGATGGATGGCAGTTACAGGGAGGGAGATAACCCAAAGATGCAGTCAGCTAGATGGGGGACCTCCAGGAAAGGTCAGAGAGGGAGGCAGGTCATACAGGGCCCTCCTGTAGAAATCCCCACCTCAAACAAGTATCCTGGTTTATACTGTACACAAACGTGAGAGAGAGTGTGTACACGAACGCGAGAAAGATTTTGTGCGAACGCTACAGAGAGTGTGTGCAAATGCAAGGGAGAGAGAGAGAGAGAAAGTGTGTACAAACACAAGAGAGAGAGTTGACGCGAATGTGAGAGAGAGTGTGTGCAAATGTAAGAGAGAGTGTGCGAAGGCGAGAGAAAGTGTGTGTGCGAGAGAGAGTATGCATGCGTGCAAGGGGAAGAGTGTGTACCTCAGCGAGACATTCCATGCGTGTGCAAAAGAGAGTGTATGTATGAAAAGGAGTGTGCATATGTGAGAGAGAGTGCATGTGCATGTGTCAGGAAGGTTGTGTGGGTGCACACAATGGAGTGTGTCTTCGAGAAAGTGCGCTAGACAGAGCATGCGAGAGAATGTGTGCGAAAGAGAGCATGTGACAAAGAGAGAGAGTGTGTGCCTGCATTAGAGAAAGAGACTGCATGTAGGTGAAAGAGAGTGTGTGCGAACAAGAGCAAGAGTGTGCTCGAGAGAGTGTGCGCATGTGAGAGAAAGCGAGCGTCACCTTGTAAGAGAGAGTGTCTCTATGCGAGAGAGACAGACAGCATGCATGCACAAGGGAAGGAGTGCATGAGTCTGAGTGCATGAGAGAGAATGAGCGTGTGCGATGCAAGAGAGATAGCGTGTGTGTGAGAGAGAGATAGTGAATGCAAAAGGGAGGAGGTGCATGCGAGAGAGAGGAAGTGTGTGCATGCGAGACAGAGTGTACGCCTGCAAGAGATAGAGTGCATGTGTAAGACAGAATGTGCACATACGGAAAAGAGAGAGAATGTGTGTGTGACTGTGTGCATGTAGAGATAGAGTGCGTGTGCAAGAGAGAACGTGTGCATGTACAAAAGAGAAATGTGTACATCTGCGAGACAGAATTTCCACTCTCCTCAGTTTAGGGCAGATTTACTCTTCTTAGTTTAGGGTACTGACTGCATTTTAAATATATAGCAGAAACCAAGAGATTTCCACTCTCCTTAGTTTAGGCACTGATTCTGTGCTGGCTGGTTAAATATATATATTTAGAAATGTATGAACAGGAGATTTCCACTCTCATTAGTTTGGGCACTGACTATGTGCTGGCTGGTTTAAATATATATATAGAAATATATCGCCAGGAGATTTCCACTCTCCTCAGTTTCGGGCACTGACTTTGTGCTGTCTGGTTAAATATATATAACCAGGAGATTTACACTCTCCTCAGTTTAGCGTACTGGCTGCATGTTTAAATATATAGCAAAAACCAGGCGATTTCCACTCTTAGTTTAGGCACTGACTCTGTGCTGGCTGGTTAAATATATATATAGAAATATATAACTGGATAACTGGGGTTCTTTCTGGGGAAGGTGGGACCTCTATAAACAGGATGGTCTACACCTGAACCTGAGGGGCACCAGTATCCTTGGGGGGAGGTTTGCTAGTGTTCTTTCGGGGGGTTGAAACTAGCTCTGCAGGGGCATGGGAACCTAGACTGTAGCTTTAGGGTGCAGGACCTGGAGTGTAGGGAGGTTAGGAACATGGCATCAATCTCGAAGGAGGGTGCCTGTAAATGGGAAGGTGGCTTGAAGTGTGTATACTTCAATGCGAGAAGTATACGAAATAAGATAGGTGAACTTGCAGCGTGGGTTGGTACCTGGGAGTTCGATGTTGTGGCTATTACGGAGACATGGGTAGAACAGGGACAGGATTGGTTGTTGCAGGTTCCAGGGTTTAAATGTTTTAGTAGGGTCAGAGGTGGGGGTAAAAGAGGGGGAGGTGTGGCATTGCTTGTCAAAGATAGTATTACAGCAGTGGAAAGGGCGATGGATGAAGACTCGCCATCTGAGGTAGTTTGGGCTGAGCTTAGAAATAGGAAAGGTGAGGTCACCCTGTTAGAAGTTTTCTACAGGCCTCCTAATAGTCCTAGAGACGTAGAAGAAAGGATTGTGAGGATGATTCAGGAGAAGAGTGAAAGTAATAGGGTGGTTGTTATGGGGGACTTTAACTTTCCAGATATTGACTGGGGAAGCTATAGCTCGAGTATGTTAGATGGGTCGGTGTTTGTCCAATGTGTGCAGGAGGGTTTCCTGACACAATATGTAGACAGGTCAACAAGAGGTGAGGCTATACTGGATTTGGTTCTGGGTAACGAACCAGGCCAGGTGTTAGAATTGGAGGTAGGTGAGCACTTTGGGGACAGTGACCACAATTTGGTGACCTTTACTTTAGTGATGGAGAGGGATAAGTGTGCACTACAGGGCAAGAGTTATAGCTGGGGGCAGGGAAATTATGATGCGGTGAGGCATGACTTAGGATGTGTGGCTTGGAAAAGTAGGCTTTAAGGGAAGGGTGCAATTGATATGTGGAGCTTATTCAAGGAGCAACTATTGAGTGTCCTTGATAAGTATGTACCTGTCAGGCAGGGAGGAAAGGGCCGTGTGAGGGAGCCGTGGTTTAATAAGGAATTGGAATCCCTTGTTAAAGGGAAGAGGGCGGCCTATGTAAAGATGATGCGTGAAGGTTCAATTGGGGCAATTGAGAGTTATAAGGTAGCCAGGAAGGAACTAAAGAGAAAGCTAAAAGCAGCAAGGAGGGGACATGAAAAGTCCTTGGCTGGTAGGATTAGGGAAAACCCAAAGGCTTTCTATAGGTATGTCAGGAATAAAATGACTAGGGTAGGAATAGGTCCAGTCAAGGATAGTAGTGGGAAGTTGCGTGTGGAGGCTGAAGAAATTGGGGAGACACTGAATGAATACTTTTCGTCAGTATTCACTCAGGAACAGGACATTGTTGCCGATGTGAATATTGAGTCACAATTAATTAGAATGGGTGGCTTTGCAATATGTAGGGAAGAGGTGTTGGAAATTCTGGAAAGGGTGAAAATAGATAAGTCCACTGGGCCTGATGGCATTTATCCTAGGATTCTCTGGGAAGCAAGGGAGGAGATTGCAGAGCCATTGGCCTTGATTTTTATGTCCTCGTTGTCTGCAGGAATAGTGCCAGAAGACTTGAGGATAGCAAATGTGGTTCCCTGGTTCAAGAAGGGGAGTAGGGATAACCCTATTAACTATAGGCGGTGAGTCTCACTTCTGTTGTGGGCAAAGTCTTAGAGAGAATTGTAAGGGATAGGATTTATGAACATCTGGCTAGGAATAATGTGATCAAGGATAGTCAGCATGGTTTTGTGAAGGGCAGGCCGTGCCTCACAAACCTTATTGAATTCTTTGAGAAGGTGACCAAGGAGGTGGATGAGGGTAAAGCAGTAGATGTGGTGTATATGGATTTTAGTAAGGCATTTGATAAGGTTCCCCATGGTAGGCTACTGCAAAAAATACAGAGGTATGGCATTGAGGGTGAGTTGGAGGTTTGGATTAGGAATTGGCTGGCTGGAAGAAAACAGAGGGTAGTAGTTGATGGTAAAGATTCATCTTGGAGTGCAGTTACCAGCGGTGTTCCGCAAGGATCTGTTTTGGGACCATTGCTGTTTGTCATTTTTATAAATGACCTGGAGGAGGGGCTAGAAGGTTGGGTGAGCAAGTTTGCGGATGATACGAAAGTCAGTGGAGTTGTTGACAGTGAGGAAGAATGTGGCAGGTTACAGCGGGATATAGATAAGCTGCAGAGCTGGGCAGAAAGGTGGCAAATGGAGTTCAATGTAGGTAAGTGTGAAGTGATTCACTTTGGTAAGAATACCAAGAAGATGGAGTACTGGGCTAGTGGTCAGATACTTGGTAGTGTGGATGAGCAGAGGGATCTTGGTGTCCATGTACACAGATCTCTGAAAAGTTGCCACCCAGGTAAATAGTGCTGTGAAGAAGGCATATGGTGTACTGGCTTTTATTGGTAGACGAATTTAGTTCCGGAGTCCTGAGGTAATGTTGCAGTTGTTTAAGACTCTGGTGTGGCCGCATCTGGAGTATTGTGTGCAGTTTTGGTCGCCATCCGATAGGAAGGATGTGGAGGCAGTGGAAGGGGTGCAGAGGAGGTTTACCAGGATGTTGCCTGGTATAGTAGGAAGATCATATGAGGAAAGGCTGAGGCACTTGGGGCGGTTTTCATTGAAGAAAAGAAGGTTTAGGGGTGACTTGATAGAGGTGTACAAGATGATTAGGGGTTTAGATAGGGTTGACCATGAAAATCTTTTTCCACGTATGGAGTCAGCTATTACAAGGGGGCATAGCTTTAAATTAAGGGGTGGTAGGTATAGGACTGATGTTAGGGATAGATTCTTTACTCAGCGAGTCGTGAGTTCATGGAATGCCCTGCCAGTAACAGTGGTGGACTCTCCCTCTTTATGGGCATTTAAACGGGCATTGGATAGGAATATGGAGGAAAGTGGGCTAGTGTAGGTTAGGTGGGCTTGGATCGGCACAACATTGAGGGCCGAAGGGCCTGTACTGCACTGTATTTTTCTATGTTCTATGTTCTATGTTCTATAACCAGGAGATTTCCACTCTCCTCAGTTTAGGGCACTGACTCTGTACTGTCTGGTTAACTACAGATATAACCAGGAGATTTAGTTTCGGCACTGACTTTGTGCTGGCCGGTTAAATATATAAAACCACGAGATTTACACTCTCCTCATTTTAGGGCAGATTCACTCTCCTTAGTTTAGGGTACTGACTGCATGTTTAAATATATCGCAAACACCAGGAGATTTCCACTCTCCTTAGTTTAGGGAACTGACTTTGTGCTGGCTGGTTTAAATATATATATAGAAATATATAACCGGGAGATTTCACTCTCCTCAATTTCGGGCACTGACTCTGTGCTGGCTGCTTTAAGTATATATGCATAACCAAGAGATTTCCACTCTCCTTCGTTGAGGGTACTGACTCTGTGCTGGCCGGTTAAATATATACAGAGAAATATATATCCAGAAGATTTCCACTCTCATTAGTTTAGGGCACTGACTCTGTGCTTACTGGTTTAAATATGTGTACATAACCAAAAGATATCCACTCTCCTTAGTTTAGGCACTGACTCTGTGCTGGCTGGTTAAATATATATATATAGAAATATATAAACAGGAGATTTCCACTTTCATTAGTTTAGGGCACTGACTATGTGCTGGCTGGTTTAAATATGTATAACCAGGAGATTTTCACGCTCTTCAGTCTCGGGCACTGCCGTTGTGCTAGTTTGTAATATATATATAACCAGGAGATTTACATTCTTCTCAGTTTAGGCACTGACTCTGTGCTGGCTGGTTAAATATATATATAGAAATATATAACCAGGAGTTTTCCACTCTCCTCAGTTTAGGGCAGATTTACTCTCCTTAGTTTCAGGTACTCACTGCATGTTTAAATATATAGCAAAATCCAAGAGATATCCACTCTCCTTAGTTTAGGGCACTGACTCTGTGCTGGCTGGTTAAATATGTATAACCATGAGATTTACACTCTCCTCAATTTAGGGCAGATTTACTCTCCTTCGTTTAGGGTACTGACTGCATGTTTAACTATATAGCAAAAACCAGGAGATTGACACTCTGCTTAGTTTAGGCACTTACTATGTGCTGGCTGGTTAAATATATAAAACCAGGAGATTTCCACTCTCCTCAGTTTAGGACACTGTCTTTGTGCTGGATGGTTAAATACATATAACCAGGAGGTTTACACTTTCCACAGTTTAGGATACTGACTGCATGTTTAAATTTATCGCAAAAACCAGGAGATTTCCACTCTCCTTTGTTTAGACACTGACTCTGTTCCGGCTGGTTAAATATATATAGAAACATATCACCAGGAGATTTCCTCTCTTCTTAGTTTAGGCAATGACTCTGTGTTGGCTGGTTAAACATATATATATAGAAATATATGACCAGGAGATTTCCACTCTCCTTAGTTTAGGTTTAGATTTACTCTCTTGAGTTTAGGGGCCTGACTGCATTTTTAAATATATAGGAAAACCCAGAAATTTCCACTCTCCTTAGTATAGGCACTGACTCTGTGCTGGCTGGTTAAATATGTGTGTGTATGTATATATATATACATATATATATATATATATAGACATATATGACCAGGAGATTTAAACACTGCTCAGTTTAGGTTTAGATTTACTCGCCTGGGTTTAGGGGACTGACTGCATGTTTAAATATATTGCAAAAACCAGGAGATTTCCACTCTCCATAGTTTCGGCCACTGACTATGTGATGGCTGGTTTAAATATATATACATAACCAGGAGATTTCCACTCTTCTTAGTTTAGTGCACTGACTCTATGCTGGCTGGTTAAAGATATATATAGAAATATATAACCAGGAGATTTACACTCTCCTCAGTTTAGGGCAGATTTACTCTCCTTTGTTTTGGGTCCTGACTGCATGTTTAAATATATAGCAAAAACCAGGAGATTTCCACTCTCCTTAGTTGAGGACACTGACTCTGTGCTGGCTGGTTAAATATTATATAACCAGGAGATTCCCACTGTCCTCAGTTTAGGGCACTGACTCTGTACTGTCTGGTTAAATATAGATATAACCAGGAAATTTACAGTCGATGTAACCAGGAGATTTCCACTCTCCTTAGTTTAGTGCACTGACTATGTGCCGGCGGGTTTAAACATATATAACCAGGAGATTTCCACTCTCCTCAGTTTTGGACACTGACTCTGTGCTGGCTGGTTAAATATACATATAGAAATATATAACCCGGAGATTGACACTCTCCTCAGTTTCGGGCACTGACTTTGTGCTGGTTGGCTAATTATATATAACCAGGAGATTTACATTCTGTTCAGTTTAGGGCAGATTTACACTCTCCTTAGTTTAGGGTACTGACTCTGTACTGGCTGGTTAAATATAGATATAACCAGGAGATTTACACTCTCCTCAGTTTCGGGCACTGGCACTGTGCCGACTGGTTAAATATATATAACCAGGAGATTTACACGTGCGTGGGCAAGTACGTTACCGGGACTCGCTCCCAAACGCTCGATTTCAGATCGCTTCCTCTGCAAAGCTGCGCCTTCTGGGCCTCACCAGAGCAATTGCTGTGACTGCCCTTTTCGGAGGCAGAGGGGTGCCAACTCTCCCAGCCCTGCCATGGTATCGTGAAACGTGCCCTGTGGCAACAGGGAAGAACCACTCGGCCTGAAGCACCAACCCGTTAACAGGAAAGCCGGCCCCCCTAGTGATCTCCCGCACCAGATGGTCATAGCCAGATCGATCAAAGTGTGGACCGCAGCGAGGTCACCCCTCGCACCACGCTCGCGGGTCCGGGTTGGAAACCTGGGTGACGAGCACCACAGGGCAGCAGAGCCATCGCACTTGCCGGGTGGCAGAGGAAGGACCAGACTATTTACAATAGCGGCCACCCACTCCCAGAGCTGGTTGTGCGGCGCGCGAGGCCTGCTCTCAACAGAAGAGACTTTAGGGAGTGCTCAGGCAAGGGTCAGCCCGCATCCTTCCTGGCAGCACCCAAGGGAACCAGGCCACTTGCGATCCTTTCAACTCATGTCATTTTTAAAGCAAGTGCCTGTGGAGGGACGGCCGGAGTCAACGTGGGGTTTGCCCGCCCTCCAATAGTGTCAAGAGACCGTCGCACAGGCCTCTGACCGACTCTTAGAACAGGCAGCTAGATTTGGGTAAGTCTGTCAAAAATTTGACAAAAGTGTCAAACATTAGACTTGCGAGAGCTCTTTGGCATGCACACAGGCCTGTCATTCAAGTGCTCTGCCCGTGGAACCGTTTTTCGGATGCCTTTCAAAGTGGTCCCGCGCCGCCATTTTGTTGCCAGAACTCTCCGGGTACCCCGCCAACCTCACTGTGGAACAATGTCAAGTGGCACTGAATGGGTCTGAATTTCAAATTCGACTGCTTCGCTCTGGAACTCGAGCCGGGCAAAACCGTTTGGAATTTTCCGGGTCCCGACTTCCGCGGCAGACCAAGTTAAAGTTTTCGGGCTGCAGACTCAAAATGACAGCTGGCCAACCGCCGGGCTCAATTCGCCCAGTTCCTCCGGCACTTCGGAACTCATCTTCGGCATGAGGTTTTGGATCTTTCCCGATGCTTCGGTATTTTCCTCCGCTGACACTTAGAATATTTTTCACACTTGGCTGAAAATTTTTCTAAGTCGTTTTTTCTAAGTTTTTCTGGTTATTGATTTCTCATTTTCAGACATTTTTCTAAGTTTTTCTGGTTAATGAGTTCACACTTTTAAACATTTTTGGGCATTTTTCTACATTTTTCATGTTACTCATTTAGCACTTTCAGGCACTTCCCTATGTTTTCCTAATTTCTGATTTCACACTTTTAAACATCTTCGGGCATGTGCCTAAGTTTTGCAGCTCACTCGTTCGGGACTCTCAGACAACTTTCCTAAGCTTTCCTGGTAACGTAATTCACATTGTTGAGAACTTTCTAACCCTTTCCTAAGCTGTGCTGGTTACTCACTTCACCTCTTCAGACCCTTGTCCCTGTTGTGACAGAGTCCACTTCCCACCGTGGGAAATGCATGAAATCCAGCCTGAACTCAGAGGACAGTCCGCCCTTGAAGGCGAGACAGTCGGCAGAACTGCCGGGTCAAATCCGGCTGAGCTACCCGGCCCCGAAGTCTCAATATCGGTATGAGCTCTCACATTCACTCCCATTCCCAGTTAGACCACTTCCCACCCTTGGAAATCGTGGAGACTCGGACAGAACCCCGATGACCCTCCACCTCGAAGCCAAGACCGTCGGCAGAACCGCTGGGTCAAATCCGGCTGAGCAACCCCCCGACTGGAAGTCTCAAGGTCCCTCTAAAGTCGTGGATTCACCTCCTTGGAAAATGCACCGCAAACATTACCAAAACGGGAAACCGAACACTAAAACTAAGCCTAACCCTTTCACTGTCCCGAACTGGAAACCGAACACTCACCTTCAGCCTGACCCCACCGCTGGTGGCACTCCAGACAAACACCCCCTTCAAAACCAAACCCATCCGGCAATGCCACTCAAAAAGGACCCAAACTCAGAAACATCCCCTTCAAAAGGCACTCCTTCCTCGGCCACACTACCAGGGCATACTCCCCTCGGCGATAATTAAGCCCCCACAACTAACTGAAGCCAACCGCAGCCGCAACTTGAACAGAGAATTCAGTAACCAATTCAAAAATGCGCTTGGTTACTGACTTCTACTGACTCAAAAATATTCAAAGTGTCACTGGTTACTGATTTGTACTGACTGAAAAATATTCTAAGTGCCAGGCTAACTCAGTAACACACCTCTTCAAAAAGCGAAGAGGAGGAGGAAAAAATAAAAATAAATGTCCCCTGCAGCTTAACGTGCCCCCATGGCCAGTGGGTAACACGACCCACACCCTGCACACCGGTCTGACGGCATCGTGTAACTGCTCCTGGCCAGGGAGCAGCACGGCTGACGCCAGGCGCCGTCATACCGAGGTGGTGTGGCAAGAAGAGCGTAGGAAAAACACCGACCGACAAACTCACCGACCTCTCCACCACCCCCACGCACACGCAGAGCCGCCGCCCTCACCTCAGCACGTCACAACCGTGGCCTGACTGCCGTGGCCGCCACCCCCGGGCAGGTGCCCGCACGAACACCCCCGGGGAGAGGTGGTGCGCCGGTGGGCATGAAACGGTCGGCAGGGCGTCGGGTTCGATGCAGAGCCTGAGCAAAAGCCGAGGTAACGGACGGGTGCGTACGGACGTGCGTGGGAGTAAATTCTCGTGCACCGGTTACCGACAAAAGGTTGGCTCGAGGGATGACTTTCAATAGATCGCAGCGAGGTAGCTGCTCTGCTGCTTATGAAACCCTGAGCCAGAATCAGGTCGTCTATGAATGATTTAGCACCAGGTTCCCCATGAACATGAGGTGCAAGTGAAGGAGAGAGCCGGCGCCCATACGGCCGCACTCCAGACCAGAATTGAATGGCGATACGCACCTCAGGGCGGGACGTAGCTCAGCCCCCAGCTCTGATTGGGTAAGAGCTGTGTCGATCCAATGGTCTAAGCCAATAGGGAACGTGGTCCTGCTTGGGCACCGCCCCCAGGAGGTGGATCCCTGGAGAAACAGGGCTGATGGGGATCGGGGAAGGAAAGTTGGGTTGAGAATGATCAGATCAGTTATGGTCTGACTGAAAGATGGAGCAGACTTTGGGAGTGAATCCCTTCCTTCTGCTGTTCCATCTTATGGTGATCTTATGGTGATTCCATTGGGACAAGAACCTTCCACACTCAGTCCCGTCAATGTGACCATTCACCTGCTTGGGTCTAACACCATTTCATGTGGTGGCTGGTGGATCAGAGTGTGAGGAGTAATTATAAATGTTGTTATCTGCAAAAATCACAAGGCTGAATCATGAAAGAGGAAGGGGGTGTGTAGGTTAAGCTTGGACAAACAGTTATAAGCATCTGTTTCCCACTTCTGCAAAAACATAAAAAACCCACAATCAAGAGGTGATAAGGCTCAGTGTGGATAAAGAATGGGAGGAAATGTTGCTTTAGCAATGCAAGGAAGCAGATGGCAGTGGAGGAGGATACGCTAACAATGGACCACAGCAGGATGTGGTGAAATGGCCAAGCAAGACTTATACTTTGTTATGCACAAGGCCAGATAAGGCAAGAGATAAACAACAGTAATGGGCGCTGGGTTTAGAATAGTGGGAGGAGGGAAAGAGAATTGAATTGTATATAAGTTGTGTACTTGTTAAGCTCGGTGTGTCTATCTTATAGGTGCCACGCTATAATAAACAATACTGCTGCTTCAGATCTTGTCTCAGACTGAAATTATTGAAGTGAGTGGGTTCTATTTCCCACAATTGGGGGCCTGTCCGGGGTATTCTTCCATCGCCGGGGGGGAGTGGCTGGCCCTGGACACTGGGAAGACACATCCTGTTCCCGATTGAGGAGCGGGCTCGTGTCCCGGTTTGGTCCGCTCCCTTGGGCGACTGGTACGAATCCCACAAGAGAGACATCTGAATCAGACAGTGAACGGAGGTCGATAGAAAATACGACAAAAAGAGGCCAGGCAACTCTGTGCACAGACCAAGGTAAGAAAACTGACTTTTAAGTATTGCCTTGGTGGCTGGAAAAAGGGGTATTTAATCGCTGAGGGACTGGCGAGGGCCCTGAGAAACGGGGGGTAGGCAGAGTAAGTCAAACTGCGACGGAGTAAAGGAAGAAAAAGTCCCTGGTAACATTCCTCCAAAAAGTCCGTTAGGGAGGATGTTGCGGAAATGGACAAGTAACACTTGTACGAGGGAAAAGGATAAAAAGAAAATGATGAAATATTGTTGTTTAATATGGACCAAAGAACCAATCCTTCATTCAGCTGTCTTCTGGCCAACGTACAGTTCGGACGAGGATTGGGCATGTCAGTATTTAGGTATGTATGTGAATGAGAAACAACTTTTTAGTCAAGAAGAGGCGGACTATGTGTCCTGTTGGAAGGGCAATTTGGGAATGATGGTAGTAAAGACAAGGGATTTCCCCCCCTGCCCCACCCAGTCCCTGGGATCCTCTTGGCTGCTTCCCCCCCACCACCCACTCCCCCTGCACCATAAAATCAGATTAAGTGGAAATGTGGGAGGAGGAGAGACAGACAGACAGGGACAGGGAACGGATGACCCACAAGAGGAGGAAGAAGGGGCTGTGGACGGGGATGTTGTTGTCCCAGTCCCTCAATCCTCAACGAAAGAAAGGGAAGATAAAGTAGACGTAGAGGAGGCCTCCGGAGTATCTAAACCAAAGCCTAAGGGGGAAAAACACAAACAAAAAAAGGGGAAGAATATAAAGAGTTATCCTCTTCGGGAGATACCAATAGGAGACAAAGAGATTGGGTTTGTAAGTTCCCCCTCCCCTGTGGGGAGGTCAGAACATTTAAAAAGGAGATGAAGATCCTGGTTGAGGATCCAGTCGGGTTGTCTGAACAAATTGATCAATTTTTGGGGCCCAGTCTGTATACGTGGACTGAGTTAATGTCTATTTTGAATATACTATTTACTGGAGAAGAAAGGGGACTTATACGGGGAGCAGCCATTAAAATATGGGACAGGGAACACCCGATTGGAGATGGGGATGCTGGACAGGGAGAGATTAAGTTTCCCCTCAGAGGCCCCCAGTGGGAAAATCAAAACCCGGAGCATAGAGAAGAAATGAGGGAATTGAAAGACCTGATTGTAAAAAGGAATAAGAGAGGCAGTTCCAAAGTCGCAAAATTTGACTAAAGCCTTTGAAGTTAGACAGGAGAAAGATGAGAATCCCTCAGCTTTCTTGCAAAGATTAAGAGACTCAATGCGGAAATACTCTGGAATGAACCCTGAGGACCCAGTGGCACAGGGTCTTTTGAAAGTACATTTTGTGACAAAGGCATGGCCAGACATACAGAGAAAGATACAGAAGATAGAAGGGTGGAGCGAAAAACCATTAGATGAATTATTAAGAGAGGCACAGAAAGTGTTTGTGAAGAGAGAGGATGAGAGACAAAAACAGAAGGCGAAAATGATGGTAGCTACGGTTGACGAGGTAGTTAAGAAAAGAATGGGACCAATAGTGCGCAATTGGGTGACAGCATGTAGGGCAGAGAGGGAGAGGGAGAGGACAAGGGCGAGCATTTGATAGAGGGTTCGGGTGACAGGGGCAGAGATGGAAGTCTCCACAGGCAGGATGCTATTATTGTGGAAAGATAGGGCATTTTAAGCGGGAGTGTCCTGATCCACAAAGGGAAGAAAGGGCAATTACACTTATGAATTTTGATGAAGAATAGGGGTGTCAGGGGTTCCTGTCCTCGGGGACCCACCAGGAACCCTTGATAAACTTGAAGGTGGGACCCTGTAGGGAAGAGGCAGTCTTCCTAGTAGATACGGGGGCAGCACGGTCATCGCTGTAAAAAGTCTGAACAAAAGCAATTGCTATGCATGTGCCTCTGGTAGGCCAGTGGCCCAGGTGGTTCCCTTTCCGCTCGGGTGGAAGCGAGACAGGAAGGGCATGAAATGTATGATAGCCCTGTATCAGGATGAGACTGCATGGAATGATAGGCACTGTACCTCCCTATCTCTGATGTTCCCTCCCTTGGAGAAGAAAGATGTACAAGTTCCCCCCACATTTTCCGCCACAGTTGGAAATCACACGTTGTGTGTGTGTAGATGAGGTACAAGTCGGTCTAGAGATTTTTGGGAGCTGAAATTGTGTACAGAGATTAAAAATGTTACCGAAACGGAGAAAGGAGGGAACTATTCAGCACTAAAGATTCCCCGAGCGGATCTGTGGTGGGACTGTGGAGCAAAATACTGAGATCCACCCGACCTCAGGATTGGAGAGGGATATGTACAATTGTACAATTGGCAATTCCATTTACCCTGGCATTTGAGAAGGAAAAGATAGTGGGGAAAAAGGGAAGGGGTAAGAGATCACTGTTAGACACTTCTTTCGATGACAGGATTTATCTCAATTCGGGAGGAGTCCCTAGGGGGGGTACCTGATGAATGCAAGGCTCGTAACCAGATTGCAGCAGGCTTTGTGTCAGCTTTCTTTTGGTGGGTAACAATTAATAAAAATGTAGATTGGATAAATTACATTTTCTATAATCAACAGCGATTTATAAATTATACAAGGGATGCGGTTAAAGGAATATCAGAACAGCTTGATGCGACAAGTAGGATGGCATGGCCCTTGATATGATTTTAGCAGAAAAAGGGTGTGTGTGTGTGATGTTAGGAGGAAGCTGTTGTACCTTTATTCCTAATAACACTGCACCTGATGGTTCAATTACTCGGGCCTTAAGGCAATTGACTATCTTAGCAGAGGAACTGGCTGAGAATTCAGGAGTGGACACATCTCTCACGGGATGGCTTGAATCCTGGTTTGGAAGGTGGAAGGGGGTGGTAGTTTCCATCCTTACTTCCCTGATAGTAGTAGTCGGGGTATTGGTGGCCATTGGCTGTTGTATCATACCCTGTATACGAGGGCTCACCCAAAGACTGATTGAGACAGCCTTAAGATGCCCTTAAAAGGAAATCAGACAGAAGAACTTTATCAACTAAATATTGAGGAGATGAGTGAGACCAAGATGGATGAAATCTCCGGAATGATGCTTGCGAATTTCGGGGCCGATGCTTAAAAGAAAAATGCAGAAGGTAATAAATAAATGATAATTAAAGAAAAAGGGGAAATTGTGGGATATGGTAAATTAATGTTACTTCTGCAATTCTAATTGATTATAAAAAAAATGAACTCACACCAGTGCATAATTGTTTCAGCCAGGAGCTGAGTCAACAAGAATGGGAACTATGTGGAGGAAATGCATAATTTTTTTTTGTATTAGTGAAAAATGTATGCACGAAAGAAACGGGACTACACAACAATGGTACAAAATACAGGCACTAGATAAGATGCTGTGAAGACAGGCAGTTAAACTCAATATGCCTGTATAAACAATAGGTATAAACATCTGTTTCCCACTTTTACAGAAACACAGGAACAAACCCCAATTAAAAGGGCTTACTGATAAGATGCTGTGAAAAAGCAAGGATGTGCCCACAGCAGGATGGGGTCAAATGGCCTTGAGAACAGGAATGAGCATGTTTTTCACAGACAAGACCGAATAAGACACGAGATAAACAGGAGTAATGGGTACCGGTCTTAGGGAAGTGGAGGATGTAAACAGGGGGGAAACAATGAAATAAGAAAAAAATATGTAGGAACCAAATTATATAAATATCGAGTATTTGTTGAATTTGGTGTGTTTTGTCCCTGCCTTGTGGACATCACACCCACTTGCAAGTGTGAAATAAAGGGCACTATTGATTCAGATCTTGTCTCGGACTGAAATTATTGCAGTGAGTGAGCTTTGTTTCTCACACAATCTCTCAACAACATCCAAACACTAACATCTCGGGCGGTGAGCTGAGTTTTCATTCCAAAGCCTAGGAAATATTTTGAAATGACAGGTAGTTGATTAAAACGCTTACTGCCTGCAGTGACAGTATTGGGGCAGCTGGGGCACAGCAAGATCCCACATGGTACAATGCAGCAGCAGCTAATTACTCTGATCATTTCCCCCCACTGTGGTGCTGCCTCAGTTTAATTATTTCCTGTCACCCCAGAGTCAAACATTGCAGCGAGTTCACAATCTCAAAAAGTCTCTCCCTCTCTCTCCCATTCTGTTTCCCCTGCTCTCTGAATTTTTGAAACCTTTCTCTCACTGTTGAATTTTCTCATCCTGTCCTCTCTATAACCCACATGAGTCTGACTTTATGATAAGTCTTTAGAGAGGGTCACATCTTTTGATTTTTAATTTACCCCTCGGGAAGTTCGACCTCTCAGATCCTGGGGATTGACATACTTTAACCACAGACTTCAAACTTGTTTTAAAAATGACAGGGCCACAATCCAAGAGGAGCCAGTTACCCAGAGGCCTCTAAAACTCAGGGTCCCCGACAGAGGAGATTAAACCTCGGGTTAAATAGACACACAACTCACGTGAGCCCCCACAGGGTGCAGCCTCAGGTCTGTGCTCCCCCTCTGGAGGCTTTTCTTTCCAGGGCTCGAACATTTTGGATCTTCATGTTGCAGCTTTCCAAACAAAAGTTCCTCGGGATAAAAGAGAGAAAAGATGAGTTGAAATGGGGAGCGAGAGCATTTAGAAGGTAAGTTACACAGCAAGATCCCAGGTTTAAAAGCACCTCTGTCCATCCCCAATGTATGACTGTATCTAACACAGTCAGCAGTTAGGGTGGAACATGGTGTGGGAGCAGATCTTACCAGGGATTGGAGGGGGATAGTGAGGGAAAGGCATCAGATTATTACACTCTGCAGTGACCTGGGATCGATTGCCTTTCACTGAAAACAGTTCCCAACTTGTATGTGCCTGTAGCTCCCTCCAGCCTGAAACCCTCATTCCCCTCTATCCTGTCTCCTGTCCCTGAGCCAATGGTGTATTAGTTCTGTTACTGACCCTTCAGTCCCACGGGCATCAATTTTCTCACAATTCCAGTTGGAGACCTTCTCTCATCCACGTGAAGGAATTGGACCCTGACAATTTCATTTACACTGTCTCCCATCAATCTTCATAGGATCCATATCACAGAGGTTAGACAGGTGTTCCCCAGCAAACACTCCCAGGGCAGAGGGAGCACAGGGTTCCAGACAACATAAAGCTCCCATTAAACTGTCCCCATTTAAATCTCCAGGGCAGGTAGAAAATAGAGTTAGATACAGAGTAAATCGCTCCATACACTGCTGGAATATGACATTATCTCAGGCATTCACTGTAAACAGGTTCTGGAATTTGCATTTCAATCACCTTCAAAGAACTGTCTCCATTTGCTATCTCTGCAAGGATCCATGAATGAAAATGGCTTTTGACTCATTCCCCTCTCTCCCTTACTGTCAGAGTTCCAAACCTAAATGAGTCAGCCAGACATCTCAGCTTTGTTCACAGCCACCATTTTGTTTGACACAGCACTGATATTGAATTTATAAATAGGGAAAAGCAAGAGAGAGTAAAAAGTGAGGTCTGCAGATGCTGGAGATCAGAGCTGAAAATGTGTTGCTGGTTAAAGCACAGCAGGTTAGGCAGCATCCAAGGAACAGGAAATTTGACGTTTCGGGCCAGAGCCAAGAGAGACTAGAGACACCAATACACCTGGAACATATTGAACATTGGCCCCACACTAACATCTAAGATTCTCCGACTCAAAATCCGTGAAGCTGAGGTTCTGTCTCAGAATTTTTCCCAGAGAAAAAAAAACACTCTCTCTGAATTATATTTCTTTATTTCCTGTGTGTTCGTGTGTGTGTGTGTGTGCGCGTATATATATGTTTCTGACTGTGAGTGAGCATATCTGTGAGAGCGAGAGACCATGCCTGTGTGTGTCCAACTTGAGTGTCAATGATTCCGTGATGGTACTCCTAACACTCACAGCCTCACACTCACACTCACTCACTCACTAACACAAAGACACACACTCACTCATAACACATACACAAACACAAATACACAGACACTCACACACACTCTCATACGCACACATTTTCATGCACAGACACTGACTCTCACTCACACATCCCTCACACAAACACTAATACCCTCTCACTCTCTTCCTTACTCACTCTTCCCCTCGGTGTGGGTACAGTGCTTTGCATATCGAATATCAGATACCCAAGAGTGAATTTCTGACTGGAATCTAATCGAGGGTTCAGTGGTGATATACATTCGGAGTAACAGGTACCATGGGCTTGGAATTTAATTGAAGGTTTCAGGGGGATTTATATACAGAATAACAGAGACAGAAGAGAGTTATAGACTGGACTCTAAACAGGATAGAGTCACAGAGATGTACAGCATGGAAACAAACCCTTCGGTCCAACCTGTCCATGCCGACCAGATATTCCAACCCAATCTAGTCCCACCCGCCAGCACCCAGCCCATATCCCTCCAAAATCTTCCTATTCATATACAAATGCCTCATAAATGCTGCAATTGTACCAGCCTCCACCACATCCTCTGGCAGCTCATTCCATACACGTACCACCCTCTGGGTGAAATAGTTGCCCCTTAGGTCTCTTTTGTATCTTTCCCCTCTCACCCTAAACCTATGCCATCTATAAGATGTTTGATTACTTTAGCTATAGACTAATATTTAACCAGGTGTGATTTAAAGACTGGAATCTAATCGAGGTTATCAAGGTGGTTTATATACAGAGAGACTGATAACTGGGAGTGAGTTGCAGACAGGAATCTAATCGAAGATATGGGGGTGGTTTATATACAGAGACACAGATACCCAGGAGGACGTCACAGACTGGAATGTAATTGAGGAATTCAAGGTGGTTTTTATACAGCGTAACAGTTACCCGGGAGTCAGTTTTTGAGATGATAGAAATTACAGAGTCATGCCATAAGACCATAAGAAACGAGACCATTCAGCCCATCGAGCCAGCTCCATCATCAACCATGGCTGATAGGTTTCTCAACCTCATTCTCTCCTTTCTCCCTGTGACCCTTGATACTCAGGAACCTATCTATCTCAGTGTTAAATATACTCAGTGAGCTGGGCCCCAGCCTTCAGTGGGAATGAATTCCACAGATTCCCCACTCTCTGGCTCAACAAGTTTCTCCTTATCTCTGTTCTAAGATCTCTTCCCTTTACTCTGAGGCTGTGCCATTGGGTCCCAGTCTCTCTGACCAAATGGAAACATCTTCCCATCATCCGCTCTGTCCAGGCCATTCAGTATTCTGTAAGATTTAATTAGATCCTTCGTCAACCTTCTTCTGCACCCTTCCTCAAACATTGCACATATATTGAGGTTTTTATTGCTGGGACTGTTCTCGTGAACTCATCTAAACACACTCCAGGGTCAGTCCATCCTTCCTGAGATATGGGACCCAAAACTGTGTACAATTTTCCAAATGTGGTCTGACCCCAGCTTTATAGAGCCTCAGAAATACATCCCTGCTTTTATAATCAAGTGATCTCAAAATAAATGCCACCATTGCATTTACCTTCCTAACTACTGACCCAACCTGCAGGTTTACCTGAGACAATCCTGGACGGGAACTCCCAAGTCTCTCTGCACTTCAGATTTCTGAATTTTCTCCCCAATTAGAAAATAGTCCATACCTCTCTGCCTCTATTCCTCCGACCAAAGTGCATGACCTTATACTTTCCCACATTGTAGTCTATCTGCCACATCTTTGCCCACTTTCCTAACCTGTCCAAATCCTTCTGCAGCCTACCCGCCTCCTCAATGCTACCTGACCCTCTACCTACCTTTGTATCATCGGCAAACTTAGTCAGAATGCCCTCAGTTCCTTCATCTAGATCGCTAACACAGAAAGGAAACAAGCCATTCGGCCTAACTGGTCCGTGCTGACCAATTTTCCTAAACTGAGCCAGGCCCATTTTCACTTTTCCTATCCTCACACCTATCCTAATGTCTTTTAAATGTTGTAATTGTACTCACCTCTATCACTTCCTCTCCTTCCATATACACACCACTGTCTGAGTTAAAAAGTTGCCCCTCAGGTCCCTTTTAAATCTTTCCCATCTCACCTTAAATGCATCCCCTTTATGATTTTATAACCCTCTGTACGATTACCCCTCAGCTTCCTGTTCTCCAAGGAAAAAAATCCCTGCATCTCCTTATAACTCAGGCCTTCCAGTCTGGGTAACATCCTTATAAATCTGTTTCCCACCCTTTGCAGTTTAATAACCTCCTTCCTACAGCAGGGTGAATAGGATGGTATGCAGTCCTCCAAATGTGGCTTCACCAATGTCTCGTACAGCTGTAACTTGACGTCCCAACTCCTGGACTCAGAGTTCTGCCTGATAAAGGCAAGCCTGTCAAATGCCACCTTCACCACCCTGTGACCCTGCCTACCTGTGGCATCACTTTCAAGGAACTATGTCCCTGCCCCCCTTGGTCTCTCTGGTCAACAACACTCCCCAGGGCACTACCATTAACTGTGTACAAACTGCATGTGCACACTCTCTCTCACTCACATATGCACACTCTCTCTCACTTGCACATACACTCCCTCACTCACGCTTGCATCTCTCTCTCACGTGTACACTCTCTCGAGCAAGTCTCCAATTATTGATGCCCATTTAACTGTTCTCTGATATACTTCTTACACGGATAGGTTCCCTACTCACATTTGTTCATTTTGGGGTCCGCTGAACTGAAACTCCAATTTCCTGATGCTTGCAACATTTCTCCTTTTTAGTGATTCCCTGTCCCTATTCTCCCATTTAGACTTGCTCTGCTCCAATTCTCTAATTTATTGACACTCCCACCAATTTTCTAATGTAATGTCACTGTGTACCAAATCCATCTACTGATGCCCCACCAGTTCACTCATTTACTCATACCCCGATACTCATTCTTCCATTTACTGATGCCCAGCCCAACTCAACCATTTACAGGTGACCTACTCAAATTCACCCATTTAATGGTGCCAGGCCCCAATTCTCATCCCACTGTGCACCAGTTCTTCCATTTAGTATTTTCTTACAACAATTCTCCCATTTAGTGGTCAGCTGCCAGAATTCTCTAATTTTGGCGTGCCCTGCATCCAATCTCCAAATTACCAATCCTGCACAAATCCTCCCTTTAGTGATGAACTGCACCAACTATCCCATTGAATACTGTCTGGCCCCAATTCTCCCACTGAGTTGTTGACACCAAAATTGGAGGTGTAGTGAACAGCGAAGAGGGTTACCTCAGATTACAACTGGATCTTGATCAGATGGGCCAATGGGCTGAGACATGGCAGATGCAGTTTAATGAGATGAATGTGAGGTGCAGCATTTTGGGAAAGGAAATCTTAGCAGGACTTATACACTTAATGGTCGGGTCCTAGGGTATGTTGCTGAACAACGAGACCTTGGAGTGCAGGGTCATAGCTACTTGAAAGTGGAGATGCAGGTAGATGGGATAGTGAAGAAGGCATTTGGAATGCTTTACTTCATTGGTCAGAGTATTGAGTACAGGAGTTGGGAGGTCATGTTGCAGCTGTACAGGACATTGGTCAGGCCACTGTTGGAATGTTGTGTGCAATTCTGGTCTTGGAAAGATGTTGTGAAACTTGAAAGGGTTCAGAAAAGATTTACAAGGATGTTGCCAGGGTTGGAGGATTTGAGCTATAGGGAGAGGTAGAACAGGCTGGGGCTGTTTTCCCTGGAGCGTCAGAGGCTGAGGGGTGACCTGATAGAGGTTTACCAAATCATGAGGGGCATGGAAAGGATAAATAGACAAACTTTTGTCCCTGGGGTTGGATAGTCCACACCTGGAGGATGTAGGTTTAGGGTGAGAGAGGAAAGATATAAAAGAGACCTAAGGGGCAACTTTTTCACACAGGGGGTGGTACGTGTATGGAATGAGCTGCCAGAGAAAGTGGTGGAGGCTGGTACAATTGCAACATTTGAAAGGCATTTGGATGGGTATATGAATAGGAAGGGTTTGGAGGGATATGGGCTGGGTGCTGGCAGGTGGGACGAGATTGGATTAGGATAACTGGTTGGCATGGACGGATTGGACTAAAGACTCTGTTTTCCTGACTCTAAGTACTGAGGTACAGTAGACCTGCCCCAATAATGGTCTCTGTCTCTGTCTCACTCTTTCACACACGCACACACGCAGTTACTGATGGACAAGGAATGACAGAATACTATGAGCATCTTCAAATATTAAAACTCCATGAAACAATCTTGGGAGGGGTTGTTGGGGACAGTGTGGAGGGAGCTTTACTCTGTATCTAACCCTGTTCTGACCCTGCCCTGATGGGGATACAGTAAAGGGAGCTTTATTGTGTATCTAACCCCATCCTGTCCCTGCCCTGAGAGTGTTTGATGGGAACAGTGTCGGGGGATCTTTATTCTGGAACATAGGAGCAGGAGGAGGCCATTCAGCCCCTTGGGCCTGTTCCATCATTCAATGGGATCAGGGCTGATCTGTGGCCTAACTCCACACTCCTTCTTTTGGTCCATATCCCTCAATATCTTCACTGAACAAAAATGTCTCTCTCTCCGATATAACCTGAACGACTGATCCAGCATCCACTGCTGTTTGTGGGAGAGAGTCCCAAACCTCTCCCACCCTTTGTGTGTCAAAGTGCCTCCTACCATCTCCCCTGAACGCTCTGGGCCCTCATTCTCAGACTCTGCTCCCTCTCGGTCTAGAATCTCCAACCTGTGGGAGTTGTTGATCTTGATCGATCCTGTCTCATCCTGTTTATACCTTGAAGGCTTTGATCAGATCACCCCCTAACTTTCTCAATTCTGGAGGAAAACGGCCTCATTTGTCGAGCGTCCCCTCAGAAAGTAACCCCTGAGCTCCAGGATCATTCTTGTAAACCTCCTTTGTGCTCCCTCTCTGTACTCCAACCTGATACCCACACACTTGCTGACACTGAACTCCATCTAACACAGCTTTGCCCATTCACCCAGTCTATCAATCTCCCTTTGTAATGTTAAGGTACCATCTGCACTGTCTACAATGCTGCCTAACATTGTACCTCACCCTGTGCTGTCCCAATCCTGTATGTGTTTGATAGGAACAGTGCAGAGGGATCTATACTCTGTATCTAACCACAGGCTGCACATGTCCTGGGAGTATTTGATGCAGACAGTGTGGAGGGAGATTTACTCTGTATCTAACCCCATGTTGTCCCTATCCTGGGAATGAATACACCATTGTCTCAGAGACAGAAGACAGGATAGAGGGGAATGAGGGTTTCATGTTGGAGGGAGCTACGGACAAATACAAGTTGGGAACTGTTTTCAGTAAAAGGCAATCGATCCCAGGGTACTGCAGAGTGTAATAATCTGATGCCTATCCCTCACTATCCCCCTCCAATCCCTGGTAAGATCTGCTCCCACACCATGTTCCACCCTAACTGCTGACTGTGTTAGATACATTCATACATTGGGGATGGGCAGGGATGCTTTTAAACCTGGGATCTTGCTGTGTAAGTTGCCTTCAAAATGCTCTCGCATTCCCTTTCGAGTAATCTTTTCCTTCTTTTATCCGGATGAACTTTTGTTGGGAAAGCTGCAACGTGAAGATCCAAAATGTTCAGGCCGAGGGAAGCCTTGGCCAAGCTCCAGAGGGGGTCGTGGTTCTGAGGCCTGAGGCCTGGTCGACAGGCTGCACCCCGTGGGGGCCGACATGGATTGTGTGTTTATTTACCACGAGGTTTAATCTCCTCTGGAATTCCTGGGTTTTAGGGGCCTCTGGTTAACTGGCTACTGTCAGATTGTGGCCCTGTCATTTTTAAAACAGGTTTGAAGCCTGGCATTAAAGTATGTCATTTACATAAATGATTTGGATGCGAGCATAAGAGGTACAGTTAGTAGGTTTGCAGATGACACCAAAATTGGAGGTGCAGTGAACAGCAAACAGGGTTACCTCAGATTACAACAGGATCTGGACCAGATGGGCCAATGGGCTGAGAAGTGGCCGATGGAGTTTAATTCAGATAAATGTGAGGTGCTACATTTTGGGAAAGCAAATCTTAGCAGGACTTATACACTTAATGGTAAGGTTCTAGTGAGTGTTGCTGAACAAAGAGACCTTGGAATGCAGGTTCATAGCTCCTTGAAAGTGGAGTCGCAGGTAGATAGGACAGTGAAGAAGGCGTTTGGTATGCTTACCTTTATTGGTCAGAGTATTGAGTACAGGAGTGGGGAGGTCATGTTGCAGCTTTACAGGACATTGGTCAGGCCACTGTTGGAATATTGCGTGCAATTCTGGTCTCCTTCCTATTGGAAAGATGTTGTGAAACTTGAAAGGGTTCAGAAAAGATTTGCAAGGATGTTGCCAGACTTGGAAGATTTCAGCTACGGGGAGAGGCAGAACAGGCTGGGGCTGTTTTCCCTGGAGCATCGGAGGCTGAGGGTTGACCTTATAGAGGTTTACAAAATTATGGGGTGCATGGATAGAATAAATAGACAAAGTATTTTCCCTGGGGTTGGGGAGTCCAGAACTAGAGGGTATAGGTTTAGGGTGAGAGGGGAAAGGTATAAAAGAGACCTAAGGGGCAACATTTTCACGCAGAGGGTGGTACGTGTATGGAATGAGCTGCCAGAGGATGTGGTGGAGGCGAGTACAATTGCAACATTTAAGAGGCATCTGGATGGGTATATGAATAGGAAGTGTTTGGAAAGATATGGGCCGGGTGCTGGCAGGTGGGAACTAGATTGGGTTGGGATATCTGGTCGGCATGGATGGGTTGGACCGAAGGGTTTGTTTCCATGCTGTACATCTCTATGACTCTGTGTCCATCCTCAGGATCTGAGAGGCAGAACTCCCTGAGGGGGAATTAAAACCCAAATGATGTGTCACTCTCGAAAGACTTGTCATAAAGTCAGAGTAACATTGGTTACAGAGAGGGTAGGATGAGAAAATTTGACAGTGAGAGAAAGAGAGTGAGAGAGAGAGATTTGAAAAATTGAGAGAGCGGGGAAACGGAAGGGGAGAGACAGGGAGAGACATTTTGAGATTGTGAAATCGCTGCAAAGTTTGATTCTGGGGTGACAGGAAATAATTAAACTGAAGCAGCATCACAGAGGGGGGAAATGATCAGAGTAATTAGCTGCTGCTGCATTGTTAGATGTGGGATCTTGCTGTGCACCAGCTACCCCAATACTGTCATTGCAGGCAGTAAGTGTTTTAATCAGCAAACTCATTATTTCAAAGTTTCTCCAAAGCTTTGTCATGAAAATTTAGCTCATCACCTGATGTGTTTGTGTTTGCATATTGCTGAGATATTGTTGTGACACTGAGAGAGGAAAACCTGGAATCTTGCTGTGCTCTCTTTCTGTAATGATTTTCCTCCTTTGTCTTTCATCTAATGCTGTCTCTTT
Source organism: Hemiscyllium ocellatum (assembly GCF_020745735.1). Classification (NCBI taxonomy): domain Eukaryota; kingdom Metazoa; phylum Chordata; class Chondrichthyes; order Orectolobiformes; family Hemiscylliidae; genus Hemiscyllium; species Hemiscyllium ocellatum. Next base: position 3,979,769 of record NC_083442.1, on the reverse strand, counting down.
CCTCCCAAGGAATCTCGCTGGTCACTTGAAGATTCAAAGAGAGAAACTTTAGGATCAGGAGACCTTTTGAACAAGAGCTTTCTCCAGAGGGGACACGGTCCTGAGGCCTGAGGCCTGAGGCCTGGTCGACAGGCTGCACCCCATGGGGACCCTCGTGAGTTGTGTGTTTATTTACCCCGAGGTTTAATCTCCTCTGGGAGATCCCTGGGTTTTCAGGGCCTCTGGTTAACTGGCTCCTGTCAGATTGCAGCCCTGCCGTTTTTAAAACAGATTTGAAGCCTGGGGTTAAAGTAACTGGGGCCCTGGGATTTGACACAAATACATCAATCCCCAGTGAGTGTCTGACAGACAGGACTTCCCAAGGAGGGAATTAAAACCTTAAATGAGAAACGCTCTCCAAAGACTTCTTCTAATATCAGAATAATGCTACTTGTGGGATCTTGCTGTGTCTCAAACGACCTGCAGGGTGTCCTACGTTGCAACAAGGGTGACCAAATGTGATAATCACACAGATAAGGCACAGGTTCACCAAATGCCTAAGTATCCGGGAGGGGATCTGTCTCTCTGTCTGTCTTTCTTTGGTTGATTTTTCAAAAAAATAAAACCATCCCACACACAGAAATCCACAGCCTCCTGTCTGATGTAAAGTGGGATTTGAGCACATTCTGGAGCACGTAGGGGACTACCCTGTGGGATCGCACTGTGCATCAATGGCCCACTCTATGACTTGTCATCATTTTAATGGGGAGGGGTGTGGGGGACACGATGTGGGTTTCCAGGTAGGGAGAGACAGACAGAGAGAGACTCATGATCAGAAACCGGATTTAGAAAGTGCTGGCATTATTGGGATCGTGCTGTGTGAAAATTACAGGGGGAGCATTATGCTTGTGGAGGGCTTATTGCTGGGGGATGGGAGTTGTTCTGGCAGGGGGTAAAGAAGAGGAAATACCCCAGGTATGCCACACCCCAGCTGCCTGTGGGATCTTGCTGTGCACCCCTCAGCCTGCGGGTTGCCCCTTACACATTACAGGAGCCTGTCTACAGGGCCCGGGCTCTGTTTACTGATGGTTTGATAGTGGGCGGGGTGTATCATCCCTCCTTTCCCCAGCCCAGACCCCTCCACCTCTCCTCCCCCTCCCCCCACAATGTGATAGTGACAGGGCTAGTGTCTACAGGACAGGCCGGGGAGATGGGTACACACTTTAAATGGGAGGGAGGCAGGGGAGGGCATTTCAATCAGAACGTAAGGGGGAATGGAGAGAGAGAGTGAGAGAGAGAGAGAGAGAGAGAGAGAGACCAATCCATTCTTGAGAGCAGGAGGAAGCTGAGCGGAGAGATGGAGAGGGGGATTGGGACAGGGAGAGTGGGGAGAGAATAGAGAGAGAATGAGAGAGGGAGACAGATGGAAGAAGTGAAGGAGAGAGAGAGAGTGTGTGAGGGAAGGAGGGAGAGAGGGAAGGAAGCAGCTGGAGGGGGCAGGTTAAACATGGAGGGAGGGATAAGCTCCAGGCTCTGAGACTGACTTCCTTCCATCGAGTCACTGCATCGAGTCTCAGAAAATAAACCCTTGGGGTGGGGAGTCAGTCAGAAAGCATTTATCCCCTGGGTCCCAGTGAAATCTGTTCCCATTCTCTGGGTTTAAAACCAGGGGGAACTGCTGATAAAATGGGGACCTTTGGGAAGTCACTCAGTGATGGGATTTTGTTTGTTTTTCTTGTTTTTTGATTCAAAAGATCTTGGCTTTGACTTAATCAACTTCCATCTCTCTCTCTCTGTCTCTCACACCGCCACCCCCGGGATTTTTTCTCTCTGTGTCTGTCTCCGTTTCTCTGTCCCTAATCTTATTTGTGTTCTCTCCCCACCTCAGTATCTCTCTCTCTCACACACATAATACACTCTGTCTCTCTGCCCCCCACCCCTCACTCTCTATACTCCTGTCCCTGAGGGTGATTTGGACTTAGTACCATATGGTGCTGCACATGTCATTAACACAGTGGGATCTTGCTGTTCCCTGGGTCTCCTGTTGTTGTCCAAACTGTGGGGATGGGGTGGAGCAGGGGGGAAGCCTGGGGACTGGGATCTTGCTGTGCATGAAGACACACACTGCCAAATGGGCGGTCAGTCTCTGCACACACTCCCCGTGTTCCCCTCCCCCTCCAGCCCAGGGGCTGGGACACAGTGAGGGGTGGGGGTGGTGAGGGAGGGTGAGGGAATTGTACACAATGGAGACACAGAGGGGGTTTTTATACAGAGATGGGGGTATGGATAGAGGGGAGAGTTTGGGGTGGGGGTAAATGAAGGTGCACAGGGAGGGGGCAATTTGATCGGGGAAGGAGGGGAAAGTGGATGGGGCTGGAAAATTCCAAGGGGGGTGGGAAATTGAGAGTGGGGTCACAAATTAGCCGGACTCGGGGTGTTACGTGGGAATGGGGCAGTAAACGTAGGGGGAATAGAAAATTGGGGAAGGGCCCAATATTTGGGTGAGGGGGGAATGAGAGAGAGATCCCGGGGAGGTGTTGGGAAGAGACTGAACATCGGGAGGAGGGGAGGGGGGATTGTGGGCAGGAACATAATTGGGGGGAGGAGAAAAGGCACAACATTTGGGAGGGGGTAGTGACAATGATTGAGGGAGTTTACATAAAGTCCCTGTCTCAGGGGGTGGGGGTGGAGAGGGGGCCTGGGCTCTTGCTGTGCAGTAAGGCAGTCCCCCCACAGGTCAGTGAGTGTAAAGATTGTGCTCACTGAGTCCCCCCCCCACCATAATGGGGTTGGTCGGGGTGGGGGAGGAGGGGTGATCATGATGGGGGGAGGGCAGTTTGAGTAATGCTGCACGGGGGAGCGGGGTTGTGGGGGGGTGTGAGACCGGGAGGTGCATTTTTCAGGGGGAGCCAAAATATATGAGGGAAGAGCAATATGGTGGGGGGGAGGAAGTTGGGGGGGGAATAGACAGGGGGCAGGAATTGCAGGAATGTGAAATCTGGGAGAGAGGCTGAATAATGAGGAGGGGAAGATTGGCAGATATGACAAAGAGTAAGATCATAGATTTCTGTCCATTCTCTATCGCTGGGTCATTCTCCAATTTTCTCTGACCCATCAATTTATCACACACCTTATTGGCCTCATAGATTTGCCTCACTGTCAGAATGTTGAAAAATAGAACTAAAGTGAATGATAAAAATGGTGTTAAAATGTTTTGGACTATTTAAAACTTTCCCACGGATGGTCTTCAGAATAACTGGACCTGGTATAACAGTCCCCTGCCATCCCTGTCCTTCCTCCGTAGTGGAGTATGCCCATTCTGAAGTCTGATCAGCAGGTCTTTAAACAACTCCCACATGGGAAATGTGGAATTGCTCAAGAACAGCTCTTCCCAATTAACTCTCCCTAGCTCCTACTTAATAGTGTCTTAATTTACCCACCCCGAATTCAGGACCTTCCCACAAGGTCCTGACTTATCCTTATTCATAGCGATCTTAAACTGAAGGAGTTGTGATCACTGTTTCTAAAATGCTATCCCAGTGAAAGGTCAGTCATTAACCAATACAAGGTCCAGTGAGGCCTTGCCACAGTGAATCAGATCGCAGATTGGAGGAACAACATCTCATCTTCCACCTGGGCTGCCTACAGCCCGGAGGACTCAACATTGAGTTCTCCAATTTCAAATAACCTCCCTCCCCATCCACCAACTCCCTTTCCAACCCCTCCCCCTCCCTTCCACCCCTCCCTGCCACCAATCGGATTCATTTCTCCCATTGACCGATCAGGCCGTACCCTCTACCTGTGTTCACCTCCCCACTCCGTCCCCCTTCCCACCCAAAGCCCTCCCACACCCCCACCCTTTATCAGCAGCTCCCCTTACCCCCACTCCCGAAGTATTGACCTCTCCACCTCCTGATGCTGCCTGGCTTGCTGGGTTCTTCCAGCCTCCTGCTTGTCTCCGATGGTCAGGAAGGTGACAGATGGCTCCAAATGTGGTGGTGGGGTCGTGAACAGTGAAGGAGGTTTACCTCAGTGTTAAACAGGACCTTGATCAGACCGGCCAATCAGGAGCTGATCCAAGGTTGGGTTTTAGGAGCTGTTTTACAGATGGAAACATAATCCTTGCTGATGGTCCATCGATCTTTCAATTGATCCCAGGCTCCATTATGAAGGTCCAAGCAAACAGAGTTCACCCAGAGTCAGTTCCCACTGAGCCCAATGGAGTCAGTGAGAGCCACAAAACCTTCTCATGGCAGCACTGAGGTGGGGTCGGCTCATCTGTCACATCCAACCCCATTCCCCAGTGTCGGATCCAGTCTGTCACTGAGCCCTCTGACTGGGCCGTGGATTCCCCACCAACACAGCGGCTGATTGGTGGAAAGAACCAAATAAAGAGAGGGAGTGATATCAGCATCAGGCCGGGGGGAAGGGAATGGAACCAGAGAAAGGAAATCATTGCTGAAAATACATCTGTAATCAAAAACACAGATTATTTACAGTGTATTACTCTGCGTAATAGGAACATGCCCTTTTTGATTTAGTTGTGTCCAGATGAGTGGATGAGTGAATTCCGTGAGGACAGGAGCCTGCCATTGCTGTTCCCACTCCGGCCTGCAGTGACCGATGATACTTGCCTCCAGGTCATTGACCTTGTATGTGGTTCTCTCACTGACAACTGGTTGCTGGGGTTGATGTTATTCTGTGCATATCTGATTCCTCTTTCAGTTATATTTTTGTTATCCAGCTTTCTATTAACGGTTGCTGATTGCTGACAACACTTCCCACTGTTTTGCTCCTCCAGTCTCTTTGGTTTCGCTCCTCAGATGGAATCATTCCTTGCCCATTAGGAAAGGAGTGTTACCGTGTTGCTGCTCCTCCTTCTCCTGTCAGTCCATTCCTCACCTGGACCCCTCATTCCATTATCTGCTGCCTTTAATGTTTGCTCTCAGTTATTTGGATTTATTCATCAATTGGATTATGTTTATAACTGGATATTTCAGGGCATGCTTTAACTGGTCTCTGAAACTGTTCTGTGTCACCACATAAACAAGTGCATTGGTGCAGCAGCTCAGGTCCCGCAGCATATATGAGGCTTGTGTAAAAATATCAAAAGCAGTGGAATCCAAGGAATGTGAGACACGAAAGAAACGTAAAATATCCAGCAACCAGAGAAGTATGAAACTTGTAGATATGGCAAAGAGTAAGATCACAGATTTCCTTCTGCTCTCTATCTCTGGGTCATTCTCTATTTTTCTCTGACTCCTGAGTCCCTTACGCACCGTAATGGCCTCAGAGATGTTTCCGACAGTCAGAACATTAAGAAAGAGAATAAAAGTGAATGGGAGCATTGGTGTTAAAAATTGCTCAAAGTATTGAAAACTTGCCCACCGGCGATCAGTATAGTAACTGTTCCTGGTAGAACAGAACCATGGAACATTGTTGATCATCTTTTCAGGTTTAAATTGAAAATAGTTGGGAACATTTTTTTAAAAAAAAGAAAATACAGATTGTTGCTAGAACTCTAATTGAAGTATTCTCTGTCCAATGCTTAGTTTTCATCTGACGAAAACAAATGGTGACAAATCGATCAAAGGAGAAAGTAATGGTGAACCAGACAGAACAATCAATGGCCCAGCAACTCAGTACATAGATGACACTACACAGAGGAGTGATGTCCAGGAAACACTGTGGATAATAATATTTTTGAAACCAGCGAAGTAGGATTTCGAAAGCAATGAATAGCAGATCCGACGTTGTCATAGCCACCAGATAGCGAGTAGTGCTTTTAGACAAACCACACTTGCCCCGAGCTAAGATTAGAATCACGACTAGACTTACTGCAAGAGAGAGAGAAAGGAACAAAGAGATTTGAAGTTATTGATCAAATGTATCTGTGCCTGAGCCCAGACTATAAGCATTTTATGCAAAATTGAGGACTGCAAATGCTGGAAACCAGAGTTTAGATCAGAGTGGTGCTGGAAAAGCACAGCAGGACAGGCAGCATCTGAAGAGCAGGAAAATCGTCATTTCAGAAAAAAAAGCTCTTCATCAGGAATAGCACAAAGATAATTGTTGTTCCATATCACACAAACGTTTAAGATTCTGAATCATTTTCAGTTTGAAAATACATAGGGATGAACACAAATAGCAGGTTAGTCTCAGAAACACAGTGACGTATTCAACATTTTTTGGATTTGACAGCGTTTGATTTATTCTGCTTTGTACATTGCTCAGGCTCGCTGGAGTTGTAAATTAGATGACAGAATCCACACAAACACTCCCAGGATCAGTAAAACAAAGAGTGGATACACCTAACCCAGACATGGATTACAAAAAATCCTGAATTCAGTTTTGGAGCCTCCACAGTTGAGTTTACTCCTAACATTCTGCACCCACACAACATGAATTACAGTACACAGCACTGGATCACTCAACCGTGTATAGGAATGGATGGTGTCTCAAATATGAACAAAGAAATGATAGAGCATTGAGCCCCTCACTCTGAACATTTTGGCAAGCTGAACTAAGAAGATATTCACCAGTGAATCCAACCCCCATGTCCCAGCTTGGATACCCAATGAAATCAGGATACTTCAACATTTGGCACTGACTCCCCACAACCTGTCAAACACTGTGTACCACAACCTCCACCCAAACCCAGACATGAGGAATATCCCAACAGTTAAGGAGAATCAGGGACAGAGTTGAGTATGGTAGCCATTGCAAAAGAGAAAGTGCTAAAAAAAGTCCCAAATGATTGGAAAATCACTGTTGTAACCTTCTTGTTCAAGAAAGGATCAAGACGAAAGATGGAAAATTATAAGCCGATTAGCCTAATCTTGGTTGTAGGTAAAATTCTAGAATCCATCGCTAAGGATGAGATTTCTAAATTCTTGAAAGTGCAGAGTCGGCTAAGAACAAGTCAGCATGGATTTAGTAAGGGGAGGTCGTGCCTGACAAACCTGTTAGAATTCTTTGAAGAGTTAACAAGTGGGTTAGTACCAGGGAAACCCAGTGGATGTTATCGACCGAGACTTTCAAAAGGCTTTTGATCAGGTGTTTCACAGGAGGTTGTTGAGTAAGATGAGGACACATGGTGTTTCAGGTGAGCTACTGACATGGATTGGGGATTGGTCAGTCTGTCTTGCCTGTGTGAGTTAGTTTGCCAGACTGGGGTCAGTCTGCTCTTCCCTGGGTGTGTTACATTGACAGAGTGGGGTCAGTCTCCTCTTCCCTGGTTGTGTTACATTGACAGAGTGGGGTCAGTCTGCTCTTCCCTGGGTGTGTTACATTGACAGAGTGGGGTTCATCTGCCCTTGGTGTGTAATATTTGTAGACAAATTGGGGTCAGTCTGCTGTTCCATGGGTGTGTTACATTGACAGACTGGGGGAAATCTGCCCTTGAGTGTGAGTTAGTTTTTACATGGAGGTCAGTTGCTCTTGCCTGGTTCACTTACATTGACAGAGTGGGGTCAGTCTGCTCTTCCCTGGGTGGGTTGCATTGACAGAGTGGGGTCAGTCTGCTCTTCCATGGGTGAGATACAGTGACAGATTGTGGTCCGTCTGTTAATCCCTGGATGGATTACATTGACAGAGTGGGGTTAGTCTGCTCTTCCCTTAGTGTGTTACATTGACAGATTGGGGTCAGTCTGCTTTTGCCTGTGTGAGTTAGTTTGACAGAGAGAAGACTGTCTGCTCTTGCCTGTTTGAGTTACATTGACAGAGTAGGGTCAATCTGCATTTGACTGTGTGAGTTATGTTGCAGAGTGAAGTCAGTCTGCTCTTCCCTGGGTGTGTAACATTGACAGAGTGGGGTCAGTCTACTCTTCCCTGGGTTGGCAACATTGACAGGGTGGGTTTCGTCTGCCCTTGGTGTGTAAGTTAGTTTGACAGAGTGGGGTCAGCCTGCTCCTCCCTGGGTGGGTAACATTGACAGAGAGGGGTCGGGCTCCTCTTCCCTGGGTGTGTCATATTGACAGAATGGGGTCAGTCTGTTCTTCCCTGGGTTGGAGACATTGCCAGAGTGGTGTCAGTTGGCACATCCGTGTGTTGGTTGCATTGACAGTGTGGCGTCAGTCTGCTCACCCGTGGGTGTGTTTCATTGACAGAGTGGGGTCAGTCTGTCTTGCCTGTGTGAGTTAGTTTGCCAGACTGGGGTCAGTCTGCTCTTCCCTGGGTGTGTTACATTGACAGAGTGGGGTCAGTGTGCTCTTCCCTGGGTGTGTTACATTGACAGAGTAGGGTCAGTCTGCTCTTCCCTGGGTGTGTTACATTGACAGAGTCGGGGTCAGTCTCCTATTCGCTGGGTGTGTTACTTTGACAGAGTGGGGTTCGTCTGACCTTGATGTGTAATTTTTGTAGACAGATTGGGGTCAGTCTGCTCTTCCCTGGGTTGGATACATTGACAGACTGGGGGAAATCTGCCCTTGAGTGTGAGTTTTTTTTTACATGGAGGTCAGTTGCTTTTGCCTGGTTCGCTTACATTGACAGAGTGGGGTCAGTCTGCTCTACCCTGTGTGTGTGAGACATTGACAGATTGGGGTTAGTCTGCTCTTCGCTGGGTGGGTTACATTGACAGATTGGTGTCAGTTTGCTCTTCCATGGGTGGGTTACATTGACAGTGTGTGGTCAGTCTTCTCTTCCATGGGTGAGTTTCATTGACAGAGTGGGGTCAGCTGGCGTTTCCCTGGGTGGGTTACATTGACAAAGTCGGGTTAGTCTCCCCTTGGTGTGTAAGTTTTATTAATAAAGTGGGGTCAGTCTGCTCTTCCCTAGGTGTGTTACATTGACAGAGGGGGGTCAGTCTGCTCTTCCCTGGGTGGTTTACATTGCCAGAGTGGGGTCAGTCTGCTATTCGCTGGGCAAGGTACTTTGACAGAGTGGGGTCAGTCTTCTCTTCCCTGGATGTGTTACATTGCCAGAGTGGGGTCAGTCTGCTTTTCGCTGGGTGAGGTACTTTGACAGTGTGGGTTCAGTCTGCCCTTGGTGTGTAAGTTTGTTGGACAGAGTGGGGTCAGTCAGCGCTTCCCTGTGTGAGTTACATTGACAGAGTGAGGTCAATCTGCACTTGACTGTGAGAGTAATTTTGCAGAATGCGGTCAGTCTGCTCTTCCCTTTGTATGTTACATTGAGAGAATACGGTCAGTCTGCTCTTCCCTGGGTCGGTTACATTGATGGATTGGTGTCAGTCTTCTCTGCCATGGTTGGGTTACATTGACAGAATATGGTCAGTCTGCTCGTCCCTGGCTGGGTTACATTCACAGATTGGGGTCAGTCAGCTCTTCCCTGGTGTGTTACATTGACGGATTGGTGTCAGTCTTCTCTGCCATGGTTGGGTGACATTGACAGAATGGAGTCAGTCGGCACGTTCCTGTATGAGTTAGTTTGACAGAGTGGGGTCAGTCTGCTCTTCTATGGCTGGGATACATTGACTGAGTGTGGTCAGGCTGCTTTTCCCTGGGTTGTATACATTGACAGCGTGAGGTCAGTCTACTTTTGCCTGTGTGAGTTGGTCTGACAGAGTGGAGTCAGTCTGCACTTCGCTGGATGGGTTACATTGACAGAGTGGGGTCAGTCTGCTCTTCCCTGGGTGGGTTACATTGACAGAGTGAGGTTAGTCTGCTCTTCCCTTTGTGTGTTACATTGCCAGAGTGGGGTCAGTCTACCCTTGGTGTGTACATTTGTTGGACAGAGTGGGGTCAGTCAGCTCATCCCTGGGTGTGTTACATTGATGGTGTGGGGTCAGTCTGCTCTTGCCTGTGTAAGTTAGTTTGTCAGAGTGGGATCAGTCTTCTCTTCCCTAGATGGGTTAAATTGACAGAGTGGGAGAGTCTGCTCTTCCCTGGGTGTGTTACATTGACAGAGGGGGTTCATTCTGCTCTTCCCTGGGTGCGTTGTATTCACAAAGAGGGATCGGTGTGCACTTCCCTGGGTGGGTTACATTAACAGAGTTGGGTTAGTCTGCCCTTGGTGTGTAAGTTGTTATTCAGAGTGGGGTCAGTCAGCTCTTCCCTGAGTGTGTTACATTGACAGATTGGTGTCGGTCTTCCATTCCACAGATGGGTTACGTTGACAGATTGGGGTCAGTCTGCTCTTGCCAGTGTGAGTTAGTTTGACAGAGTAGGGTCAGTCTGCACTTCCCTGGCTGGGTAACATTGACAGAGTGGGGGTCAGTCTGCTCTTCCCTGTGTGTGTAAAATTGCCAGAGAGGTGTCAGTCTGCTTTTCGCTAGGTGAGGTACTTTGACAGTGTGGGGTCAGTCTACCCTTGGTGTGTAAGCTTGTTGGACAGAGTGGGATCAGTCAGCTCTTTCCTGTGTGAGTTACATTGACAGAGTGAGGTCAATCTGCACTTGACTGCGAGAGTTACTTTGCAGAATGCGGTCAGTCTGCTGTTCCCTTTGTATGTTACATTGAGAGAATATGGTCAGTCTGCTCTTCCCTGGGTGTGTTACATTCACAGATTGAGGTCAGTCAGCTCTTTCCTGGTGTGTTACGTTGACGGATTGGTGTCAGTCTTCTCTGTCATGGTTGGGTTACATTGACAGATTGGGGTTCAGTCTGCTCTTCACTTTGTATGTTACATTGACAGAATACGTACAGTCTGCTCTTCCCTGGGTGGGTTACATTCACAGATTGGGGTCGGTCAGCTCTTTCCTGGTATGTTACATTGACGGATTGGTTTCAGTCTTCTCTGCTATGTTTGGGTTACATTGACAGGTTGGGGTCAGTCTGCTCGTTCCTGTGTGAGTTAGTTTGACAGAGTGAGGTCAGTCTGCACTACCCTGTGTGTGTAACATTGACAGAGTGGGGTCAGTCTGCTCTTCCCTGGGTGTGTTACATTGACAGAGTGGGGTCAGTCTGCTCTTCCCTGGGTGGGTTACATTGACAGAGCGGGGTCATCTGCTCTTCCCTGGGTGTGTTACATTGTAAGAGAGGTGTCAGTCTGCTCTTCCCTGGGTGTGTTACATTGACAGAGTGGGGTCAGTCTGCTCTTCCCTGGGTGTGTTAAATTGACGGTGTGGGGTCAGTCTGCTCTTCCCTGAGTGTGTTACATTGACAGAGGGGGGTCAGTCTGCTCTTCCCTGGGTGGTTTACATTGCCAGAGTGGGGTCAGTCTGCTATTCGCTGGGCAAGGTACTTTGACAGAGTGGGGTCAGTCTTCTCTTCCCTGGGTGTATTACATTGACAGAGTGGGGTCAGTCTGCTCTTCCCTGGATGTGTTACATTGCCAGAGTGGGGTCAGTCTGCTTTTCGCTGGGTGAGGTACTTTGACAGTGTGGGTTCAGTCTGCCCTTGGTGTGTTAGTTTGTTGGACAGAGTGGGGTCAGTCAGCTCTTCCCTGTGTGAGTTACATTGACAGAGTAGGTCAATCTGCACTTGACTGTGAGAGTAATTTTGCAGAATGCGGTCAGTCTGCTCTTCCCTTTGTATGTTATATTGAGAGAATACGGTTAGTCTGCTCTTCCCTGGGTGGGTTAAATTCACAGATTGGGGTCAGTCAGCTCTTCCCTGGTGTGTTACATTGACGGATTGGTGTCAGTCTTCTCTGCCATGGTTGGGCTACATTGACAGATTGGGGGTCAGTCTGCTCTTCACTTTGTATGTTACATTGACAGAATACGGTCAGGCTGCTCGTCCCTGGGTGGGTTACACTGACGGATTGGTTTCAGTCTTCTCTTCCATGGTTGGGTTACATTGACAGATTGGGGTCAGTCTGCTTGTTCCTATGTGAGTTAGTTTGACAGAGTGAGGTCAGTCTGCACTTCCCTGGGTGGGTAACATTGACAGAGTGGGGTCAGTCTGCTCTTCTATGGCTGGGATACATTGACTGAGTGTGGTCAGGCTGCTCTTCCCTGTGTGTGTAAAATTGCCAGAGAGGTGTCAATCTGCTTTTCGCTAGGTGAGGTACTTTGACAGTTTGGGGTCAGTCTACCCTTGGTGTGTAAGCTTGTTGGACAGAGTGGGATCAGTCAGCTCTTCCCTGTGTGAGTTACATTGACAGAGTGGGGTCAGTCTGCTCTTCCATGGGTGAGTTACATTGACAGATTGTGGTCCGTCTGTGTATCCCTGGATGGATTACATTGCCAGAGTAGGGTCAGTCTGCTCTTCCCTGGGTGGGTTGCATTGTCAGATTGGTGTCAGTCTTCTCTTCCCTGGGTGGGTTACACTGACAGTGTGCGGTCAGTCTGCTCTTTCCTCGGTGAGTTGCATTGACAGAGTGGGGTCAGCTGGCGTTTCCCTGGGTGGGTTATATTGACAGAGTGGGGTTAGTCTGCCCTTGGTGTGTAGGTTTGATTGACAGTGTGGGGTCAGTCTGCTCTTCCCAGGGCGGTTTACATTGACAGAGTGGGGTCAGTCTGCTATTCGCTGTGTGAGGTACTTTCACAGTGTGGCGTCAGTCTGCTCTTCACTTTGTATGTTACATTGACAGAATACGGTCAGTCTGCTCTTCCCTGGGTGGGTTAAATTGCCAGAGTGGGGTCTGTCAGCTCTTTCCTGCTGTGTTACATTGACAGATTGGCGTCAGTCTGCTCGTGCCTGGGTGAGTTAGTTTGACAGAGTGAGGTCAGTCTGCACTTCTCTGGGTGGGTAACATTGACAGAGTGGGGTCAGTCTGCTCTTGCCTGTGCGAGTTAGTTTGCCAGAGTAGGGTCAGTCTGCACATCGCTGGATGGGTTACATTGACAGAGTGGGATCAGTCTGCTCTTCCCTGGGTTGGTTACATTAACAGAGTGGGGTCAGTCTGCTCTTCCCTTTGTGTGTTACATTGACAGAGTGGGGTCAGTCTGCCCTTAGTGTGTACGTTTGTTGGACAGAGTGGGGTCAGGCAGCTCTTCCCTGGGTATGTTACATTGAATGTGTGGGGTCAGTCTGCTCTTGCCTGTGTGAGTGAGTATGACAGACTGGGGTCAGTCTGCACTTCGCTGGATGGGTTACATTGACCGAGTGGGATCAGTCTTATCTTCCCTCGGTGAGTTGCATTGACAGAGTGGGGTCAGCTGGCATTTCCCTGGGTGGGTTACATTGACAGAGTCGGGTTAGTCTCCCCTTGGTGTGTAAGTTTTATTAACAGAGCGGGGTCAGTCTGCTCTTCCCTGAGTGTGTTACATTGACAGAGGGGGGTCAGTCTGCTCTTCCCTGAGTGGTTTACATTGCCAGAGTGGGGTCAGTCTGCTATTCGCTGGGCAAGGTACTTTGACAGAGTGGGGTCAGTCTGCCCTTGGTGTGTACGTTTGTTGGACAGAGTCGGGTCAGTCAGCTCTTCCCTGGGTGTGTTAAATTGACGGTGTGGGGTCAGTCTGCTATTGCCTGTGTGAGTGAGTTTGAAAGAACGGGGTCAGTCAGCTCTTCCCTGGGTGGTTTGCATTGACAGAGTGGGGTCAGTCTGCCCTTCCCTGGGTGGGTAACATTGTCAGAGTGGGGTCAGTCTGCTCTTCCCTGTGTGAGTTAGTTTGACAGAGTGTGGTCAGTCTGCTCTTCCCTGTGTGTGTGACATTGACAGAGTGGGGTAAATCTGCTCTTACATGGGTGAGTTACATTGACAGATTGTGGTCCATCTGTTAATCCCTGGATGGATTCCATTGACAGTGTGGGATCAGTCTATTCTTCCCTGAGTGAGTGAGTTTGACAGATGGGGTCAGTCAGCTATTCCCTAGTTGTGTTACATTGACAGAGTCGGGTTAGGCTGCTCGTGCCTGTGTGAGTTATTTTGACAGAGTGAGATCAATCTGCACTTCCCTGGGTGGGTAACATTGACAGAGTGGGGTCAGTCTGCCCTTGGTGTGTACGTTTGTTGGACAGAGTGGTGTCAGTCAGCTCTTCCCTGGGTGTGTTACATTGACGGTGTGGGGTCAGTCTGCTCTTCCCTAGATGGGTTAAATTGACAGAGTGGGAGAGTCTGCTCTTCCTGGGTGTGTTACATTGACAGAGTGGGGTCATTCTGCTCTTCCCTGGATGTGTTGTATTCACAGAGAGGGGTCAGTCTGCACTTCCCTGGGTGGGTTACATTGACAGAGTTGGGTTAGTCTGCCCTTGGTGTGTAAGTTTGTTATACAGAGTGGGGTCAGTCAGCTCTTCCCTGAGTGTGTTACATTGACAGATTGGTGTCAGTCTTCCATTCCACAGTTGCGTTACTTTGACAGATTGGGGTCAGTCTGCTCTTGCCTGTGTGAGTTAGTTTGACAGAGTGGGGTCAGTCAGCACTTCCCTGGCTGGGTAACATTGACAGAGTGGGGTCAGTCTGCTCTTTCATGGGTGGGATACATTGACAGAGTGCTGTCAGTCTGCTTTTGGTGTGTACGTTTGATGGACAGAGCGGTGTCAGTCTGCTCTTCCCTGTGTGTGTGATATTGACAGATTGTGGTCCGACTGTTAATCCCTGTATGGATTACATTGACAAAGTGGGGTCTGTCTGGTCTTCCCTGGGTGGGTTACATTGACAGTGTGCGGTCAGTCTTCTCTTTCCTGGGTGGGTTACATTGACAGAGTGGGGTTAGTCTGCCTTGGTGTGTAAGTTTGATTGACAGAGTGAGGTCAGTCAGCTCTTCCCTGGGTGGTTTACGTTGCCAGAGTGGGGTCTGTCTGCTATTCGCTGGGTGTGTTACATTGACAGAGTGGGGTCAGTCTGCTCTTCCCTGGGTGTGTTACATTGCCAGATTGGGGTCAGTCAGCTCTTCCCTGTGTGAGTTACATTGACAGAGTGAGGTCAATCTGCACTTGACTGTGAGAGTTATTTTGCAGAATGCAGTCAGTCTGCTCTCCCCTTTGTATGTTATATTGAGAGAATACGGTCAGTCTGCTCTTCCCTGGGTGGGTTACATTCACAGATTGGGGTCAGTCAGCTCTTCCCTGGTGTGTTACATTGACCGATTGGTGTCAGTCTTCTCTTCCATGGTTGGGTTACATTGACAGATTGGGGGTCAGTCTGCTCTTCACTTTGTATGTTACATTGACAGAATATGGTCAGTCTGCTCTTCCCTGGGTGGGTTACATTCACAGTGCGTGGTCAGTCTTTTCTTCCCTGGATGTGTTACATCGACAGTGTGCGGTCAGTCTGCTCTTCCCTGGGTGGGTTACATTGACAGTGCGCGGTCAGTCTGCTCTTCCCTGGGTGGGTTACATTGACAGTGCGCGGTCAGTCTGCACTTCCCTGGGTGGGTAACATTGACAGAGTGGGGTCAGCTGGCGTCTCCCTGGGTGGGTTACATTGTCAGAGTGGGGTTAGTCTGCTCTTCCCTGAGTGTGTTACATTGACAGAGTGGCGTCAGTCTGCTCTTCCCTGGGTGTGTTACATTGTCAGAGTGGGGTCAGTCTGCTCTTCCCTGGGTGGGTTACATTGACAGTGTGGGGTCAGTCTGCTCTTGCCTGTGTGAGTTAGTTTGACAGAGTGGGGTCAGTCTGCACTTTCCTGGCTGGGTAACATTGACAGAGTGGGGTCAGTCTGCTCTTTCATGGGTGGGATATATTGACAGAGTGTTGTCAGTCTGTTCTTGCCTGTGTGAGTTAGTTTGACAGTGTGTGATCATTCTGCTCTTCCCTGGGTGGGTTACATTGACATAACGGTGTCAGTCTGCTCTTCCCTAGGTGCGTTACATTGACAGAGTGAGGTCAGTCTGCTCTTCCCTGGGTGCGTTACATTGCCAGAGTGGGGTCAGTCTGCTTTTGGTGTGTACGTTTGATGGACAGAGTGGGGTCAGTCAGCTCTTCCCTGGGTGTGTTACATTGACGGTGTGGGGTCAGTCTGCTCTTCCCTAGATGGGTTAAATTGACAGAGCGGTGTCAGTCTGCTCTTCCCTGTGTGTGTGACATTGACAGATTGTGGTCCGTCTGTTAATCCCTGGATGGATTACATTGACAAAGTGGGGTCTGTCTGTTCTTCCCTGGGTGGGTTACATTGACAGAGTGGGGTTAGTCTGCCCTTGGTGTGTAAGTTTGATTGACAGAGTGGGGTCTGTCTGCTCTTCCCTGGGTGGTTTACGTTTCCAGAGTGGGGTCAGTCTGCTATTCGCTGGGTGTGTTACATTGACAGAGTGGGGTCAGTCTGCTCTTTCCTGGGTGTGTTACATTGCCAGATTGGGGTCAGTCAGCTCTTCCCTGTGTGAGTTACATTGACAGAGTGAGGTCAATCTGCACTTGACTGCGAGAGTTATTTTGCAGAATGCAGTCAGTCTGCTCTTCCCTTTGTATGTTACATTGAGAGAATACGGTCAGTCTGCTCTTCCCTGGGTGGGTTACATTCACAGATTGGGGTCAGTCAGCTCTTCCCTGGTGTGTTACATTGACCGATTGGTGTCAGTCTTCTCTTCCATGGTTGGGTTACATTGACAGATTGGGGGTCAGTCTGCTCTTCACTTTGTATGTTACATTGACAGAATACGGTCAGTCTGCTCTTCCCTGGGTGGGTTACATTCACCGATTGGTGTCAGTCTTCTCTTCCCTGGGTGGGTTACATTGACAGTGCGGGGTCAGTCTGTTCTTCCCTGGATGTGCTACATCGACAATGTGCGGTCAGTCTGCTCTTCCCTGGGTGGGTTACGTTGACAGTGCCCGGTCAGTCTTCTCTTCCCTCGGTGAGTTGCATTGACAGAGTGGGGTCAGCTAGCGTTTCCCTGTGTGGGTTACATTGTCAGAGTGGGCTTAGTCTGCCCTTGGTATGTAAATTTGATTGACAGAGTGGGTCAGTCTGCTCTTCCCTGGGTGTGTTACATTGACAAAGTGAGGTCAGTCTGCACTTCCCTGGGTGGGCAACATTGACAGAGTGGGGTCAGCCTGCTCTTTCATGGGTGGGATACATTGACAGAGTGGTGTCAGTCTGCTCTTGCTTGTGTGAGTTAGTTTGACAGAGTGGGATCATTCTGCTCTTCCCTGTGTGTGTGACATTGACAGAAATTGGTCAGTCTGCATTTGCCTGTGTGTGTAACAGTGACAGAGTGAGGTCAGTCTGCTCTTCCCTGTGTGTTACATTGACATAACGGTGTCAGTCTGCTCTTCCCTGTGTGTGTGACATTGACAGAAAGTGGTCAGTCTGCATTTGCCTGGGCGTGTAACAGTGACAGAGTGAGGTCAGTCTGCTCTTGCCTGTGCGAGTTACATTGACAGAATGTTGTCAGTCTGCTCTTGTCTGTGTGAGTTCGTTTGACAGAATGGGGTCAGTCTGCACTTCCCTGGGTTGGTAACATTTACAGAGTGGGGTCAGTCTGCACTTCGCTGGGTGGGTTACATTGCCAGAGTGGGGTCAGTCTGCTCTTCCCTGGGTGGGTTACATTGCCAGAGTGGGGTCATTATGCTCTTCCCTGGGTGGGTTACATTGACGGTGTGGTGTCAGTCTGCTCTTGCCTGTGTGAGTGAGTTTGACAGACTGGGGTCAGTCTGCTCTTCCCTCGATGAGTTAACCTGACAAAGTGGGAGAGTCTGCTCTTCCCTGGGTGCGTTACATTGACAGTGGGGGTTCATTCTGCTCTTCCCTGGGTGTGTCGTATTCACAGAGAGGGGTCAGTCTGCACTTCCCTGGGTGGGTTACATTGACCGAGTGGGGTCAGTCTGCACATCCCTGGGTGGGTTACATTGACACAATTGGGTAGTCTGCTGTTGGTGTGTAAGTGTGATTGACAGAGTAGCGTCAATCTGCATTTGACTATGTGTGGTATTTGGCAGAGTGGGGTCAGTCTGCTCTTCCCCGGGTGGGTTACATTGACAGAGTGCGGTCAGTCTGCTCTTCCCTGGGTGTGTTAAATTGACGGTGTGGGGTCAGTCTGCTCTTGAATGTGTGAGTGAGTTTGACAGACTGGGGTCAGTTTGCTCTTCCCTAGATGGGTTAAATTGACAGAGCGGGGTCACTCGTCACTTCCCTGGGTGGGTTACGTTGACAGAGTGGGGTCAGTCTGCTCTTCCCTGGGTGTGTTACATTGACAGAGTGGGGTCAGTCTGCTCTTCCCTGGGTGTGTTACATTGCCAGAGTGGGGTCAGTCTGCTATTCGCTTGGTGAGGTACTTTGACAGCGTGGGTTCAGTCTGCCCTTGGTGTGTAAGTTTGTTGGACGGAGTGGGGTCAGTCAGCTCTTCCCTGTGTGAGTTACATTGACAGAGTGGGTTCAGTCTGCTCTTTCATGGGTGGGATACATTGACAGAGTGGTGTCAGTCTGCTGTTGCTTGTGTGAGTTAGTTTGACAGAGTGGGATCATTCTGCTCTTACCTGAGTGGGTTACATTAATGTAACGGTGTCAGTCTGCTCTTCCCTCTGTGTGTTACATTGACAGAGTGGGGTCAGTCTGCTCTTCCCTGGGTGTGTTGCATTGATAGAGTGGGGTCAGTCTGCTCTTCCCTGGGTGGTTTACATTGACAGAGTGAGGTCAGTCTGCTCTTCCCTTTGTGTGTTACATTGCCAGAGTGGGGTCAGTCTGCCCTTGCTGTGTACGTTTGTTGGACAGAGTGCGGTCAGTCTGCTCTTCCCTGGGTGTGTTACATTGATGATGTGGGGTCAGTCTGCTCTTGCCAGTGTGAGTGAGTTTGACAGACTGGGGTCAGTCTGCTGTTCCCCAGGTGGGTAACATTGACAGAGTGGGGTCAGTCTACTCCTCCCTGTGTTGAATACATTGACAGAGTCGTTTCAGTCTGTTCTTGCCTGTGTAAGTTAGTTTGTCAGAGTGGGATCAGTCTGCTCTTCCCTAGATGGGGTTAAATTGACAGAGTGGGAGAGTCTGCTCTTCCCTGGGTGTGTTACATTGACAGAGGGGGTCATTCTGCTCTTCCCTGGGTGTGTTGAATTCACAAAGAGGGGTCGGTCTGCACTTCCCTGGGTGGGTTACATTGACAGAGTTTGGTTAGTCTGCCCTTGGTGTGTAAGTTTGTTATACAGAGTGGGGTCAGTCAGCTCTTCCCTGAGTGTGTTACATTGACAGATTGGTGTCAGTCTTGCATTCCACAGTTGGGTTACATTGACAGATTGGTGTCAGTCTGCTCTTGCCAGTGTGAGTTAGTTTGACAGTGGGGTCAGTCTGCACTTCCCTGGCTGGATAACATTGAAAGAGTGGGGTTCAACTGCCCTTGGTGTCTAAGTTAGTTTGACAGAGTGGGGTCATTCTGCTCTTCCGTGTGTGAGATACTTTGACAGAGTGGGGTTCGTCTGCCCTTGGTGTCTAATGTTTGTAGACAGGTTGGGGTCACTCTGCTCTTCCATGGGTGTGTTACATTGACAGACTGGGGGAAATCTGCCCTAGAGTGTGAGTTATTTTTTACAAGGAGGTCTGTTGCTCTTGCCTGGTTCGCTTACATTGACAGAGTGGGGTCAGTCTGCTCTTCCCTGTGTGTGTGACATTGACAGAGTCGGGTCAGTCTGCTCTTCCATGGGTGAGTTACAGTGACAGATTGTGGTCCGACTGTTAATCCCTGGATGGATTACATTGACAGAGCGGGGTCAGTCTGCTCTTCCCTGGGTGGGTTACATTCACAGATTGGGGTCAGTCAGTTCTTCCCTGGTGTGTTACATTGACGGATTGGTGTCAGTCTTCTCTTCCATGGATGGGTTATATTGACAGATTGGGGTCAGTCTGCTCGTGCCTGTGTGAGTCAGTTTGACAGAGTGAGGTCAGTCTGCACTTCCCTGGGTGGGTAACATTGACAGAGTGGGGTCAGTCTGCTCTTCTATGGGTGGGATACATTGACTGAGTGTGGTCAGGCTGCTTTTCCCTGGGTTGTATACATTGACAGAGTGAGGTCAGTCTTCTCTTGCCAGTGTGAGTTGGTCTGAAAGGGTTGGGTCAGTGTGAACTTCACTGTGGGTGTAAATTGAGAGAATGGGGTCATTCTGCTATTTCCTGGGTGTGTTACATTGACAGAGTGTCGTCAGTCTGCTCCTGCCTGTGTGAGTTAGTTTGCCAGAGTGGGGGCAGTCTGCACTTCGCTGGATGGGTTACATTAATGGTGTGGGGTCAGTCTGCTCTTGCCTGTGTGAGTGAGTTTGACAGACTGGGGTCAGTCTGCTCTTCCCCGGGTGGGTAACATTGACAGAGTGGGGTCAGTCTACTCCTCCCTGCGTTGGATACATTGACAGAGTCGTTTCAGTCTGTTCTTGCCTGTGTAAGTTAGTTTGTCAGAGTGGGATCAGTCTACTCTTCCCTAGATGGGTTAAATTGACAGAGTGGGAGAGTCTGCTCTTCCCTGGGTGCGTTACATTGACAGAGGGGGGGGGGTCATTCTGCTCTTCCCTGGGTGTGTTGAATTGACAAAGAGGGGTCGGTCTGCACTTCCCTGGGTTGGTTACATTGACAGAGTTGGGTTAGTCTTCCCTTGGTGTTTAAGTTTGTTATACAGAGTGGGGTCAGTCAGCTCTTCCCTGAGTGTTTTACATTGACAGATTGATGTCAGTCTTCCATTCCACAGTTGGGTTACATTGACAGATTGGGGTCAGTCAGCTCGTGCCAGTGTGAGTTAGTTTGACAGAGTGTGGTCAGTCTGCACTTCCTGGGTGAGTGACATTGACAGAATGGGGTCAGTCTGCCCTTCTATGGGTGGGATACATGACTGAGTGTGATCAGGCTGCTTTTCCCATGGTTGTATACATTGAGAGAGTGAAGTCAGTCTTATTTTGCCTGTGTGAGTTGGTCTGACAGAGTGTGGTCAGTGTGAAATTCACTTTGTGTGTACATTGAGAGAATGGGGTTATTCTGCTATTTCCTGGGTGTGTTACATTGACAGAGTGAGATCAATTTGCTCTTGCCTGTGTGAGTTAGTTTGCCAGAGTGGGGTCAGTCTGCACTTAGATGGATGGGTTATATTGACAGAGTGGGGTCACATTGACCGAGTGGGGTCAATCTGCTCTTCCCTGGGTGGGTTACATTGACAGAGTGGGGTCAGTCTGCTCTTGCCAATGTGAGTTAGTTTGACAGTGGGGTCAGTCTGCACTTCCCTGGCTGGATAACATTGACAGAGTGGGGTTCATCTGCCCTTGGAGTCTAAGTTAGTTTGACAGAGTGGGGTCAGTCTGCTCTTCCCTGGGTGTGTTACATTGACAGAGTGGTGTCAGTCTGCTCTTCCATAGGTGGGTTACATTGATAGAGTGGGGTCTGTACGCTCTTCCCTGGTTTGGTAACATTGACAGAGTGGGGTCAGTCTGCTCTTCCCTAGATGGGTTACATTGATAGAGTGGGGTCAGTCTGCTCTTCCCTGGTTTGGTAACATTGACTGAGTGGGGTCAGTCTGCTCTTCCCTAGATGGGTTACATTGTCAGAGTGGGGTTCATCTGGCCTTGGTGTGTAAGTCATTTTGACTGAGTGGGACCATTCTGCTCTTCCGTGTGTGAGATACTTTGACAGAGTGGGGTTCGTCTGCCCTTGGTGTCTAATGTTTGTAGACAGGTTGGGGTCAGTCTGCTCTTCCATGGGTGTGTTACATTGACAGACTGGGGGAAATCTGCCCTTGATGTGAGTTATTTTTTACAAGGAGGTCAGTTGCTCTTGCCTGGTTCGCTTACATTGACAGAGTGGGGTCAGTCTGCTCTTCCATGGGTGAGTTACATTCACAGATCGGGGTCAGTCAGTTCTTCCCTGGTCTGTTACATTGACGGATTGTTGTCAGTCTTCTCTTCCATGGTTGGGTTATTTTGAAAGATTGGGGTCAGTCTGCTCGTACCTGTGTGAGTCAGTTTGACAGAGTGAGGTCAGTCTGCACTTCCCTGGGTGTGTAACATTGACAGAGTGGGCTCAGTCTACTCTTCTATGGGTGGGATACATTGACAGAGTGAGGTCAGTCTTCTCTTGCCATTGTGAGTTGGTCTGACAGAGTGGGGTCAGTGGGAACTTCACTGTGTGTGTACATTGAGAGA
The DNA here is from genome assembly GCF_020745735.1 of Hemiscyllium ocellatum. Classification (NCBI taxonomy): domain Eukaryota; kingdom Metazoa; phylum Chordata; class Chondrichthyes; order Orectolobiformes; family Hemiscylliidae; genus Hemiscyllium; species Hemiscyllium ocellatum. Next base: position 3,957,972 of record NC_083442.1, on the reverse strand, counting down.
ATGGGGTCATTCTGCTATTTCCTGGGTGTGTTACATTGACAGAGTGTCGTCAGTCTGCTCTTGCCTGCGTGAGTTAGTTTGCCAGAGTTGGGGCAGTCTGCACTTCGCTGGATGGGTTATATTGACAGAGTCTGGTCAGACTGCTCTTCACTGGGTGGGTTACATTGACAGAGTGGGGTCAGTCTGCTCTTCCCTGGGTGAGTTACATTGCCAGAGTGGTGTCAGTCTGCCCTTGGTGTGTACGTTTGTTGGACAGAGTGCGGTCAGTCAGCTCTTCCCTGGGTGTGTTACATTGACGGTGTGGGGTCAGTCTGCTCTTGCCTGTGTGAGTGAGTTTGATAGACTGGGGTCAGTCTGCTCTTCCCCGGGTGGGTAACATTGACAGAGTGGGGTCAGTCTACTCCTCCCTGCGTTGGATACATTGACAGAGTGGTTTCAGTCTGTTCTTGCCTGTGTAAGTTAGTTTGTCAGAGTGGGATCAGTCTGCTCTTCCCTAGATGGGTTAAATTGACAGAGTGGGTGAGTCTGCTCTTCCCTGGGTGTGTTACATTGACAGAGGGGGTCAATCTGCTCTTCCCTGGGTGTGTTGAATTCACAAAGAGGGGTCGGTCTGCACTTCCCTGGGTGGGTTACATTGACAGAGTTTGGTTAGTCTGCCCTTGGTGTGTGAGTTTGTTATACAGAGTGGGGTCAGTCAGCTCTTCCCTGAGTGTGTTACATTGACAGATTGGTGTCAGTCTTCCATTCCACAGTTGGGTTACATTGACAGATTGGGGTCAGTCAGCTCGTGCCTGTGTGAGTTAGTTTGACAGAGTGAGGTCAGTCTGCACTTCCCTGGGTGGGTAACATTGACAGAGTGGGGTCAGTCTGCTCTTCCCTGGGTTGGTTACATTCACAGACTGGGGTCAGTCAGTTCTTCCCTGGTATGTTACATTGACGGATTGGTGTCAGTCTTCTCTTCCATGGTTGAGTTATATTGACAGATTGGGGTCAGTCTGCTCGTACCTGTGTGAGTCAGTTTGACAGAGCGAGGTCAGTCTGCACTTCCCTGGGTGTGTAACATTGACAGAGTGGGGTCAGTCTTCTCTTCTATGGGTGGGATACATTGACTGAGTGTGGTCAGGCTGCTTTTCCCTGGGTTGTGTACATTGACAGAGTGAGGTCAGTCTTCTCTTGCCAGTGAGTTGGTCTGACAGAGTGGGGTCATTGTGAACTTCACTGTGTGTGTACATTGAGAGAATGGGGTCATTCTGCTATTTCCTGGGTGTGTTACATTGACAGAGTGAGGTCAGTCTGCTCTTGCCTGCGTGAGTTATTTTGCCAGAGTGGGGGCAGTCTGCACTTCGCTGAATGGGTCACATTGACAGAGTCTGGTCAGACTGCTCTTCCCTGGGTGGGTTACATTGACAGAGTGGGGTCAGTCTGCTCTTCCCTGGGTGGGTTACATTGCCAGAGTGGGGTCAGTCTGCTCTTCCCTAGAAGGGTTACATTGATAGAGTGGGATCAGTCTGCTCTTCCCTGGGTTGGTATCATTGACAGAGTAGGGTTCAACTGCCCTTGGTGTGTAAGTCAGTTTGACAGAGTGGGGTCATTCTGCTCTTCCGTGGGTGAGTTACTTTGACAGAGTGGGGTTCATCTGCCCTTGGTGTCTAATGTTTGTAGTCAGGTTGGGGTCAGTTTGCTCTTCCACGGGTGTGTTACATTGACAGACTGGGGGAAATGTGTGCTTGAGTGCGAGATATTTTTTACATGGAGGTCAATTGCTCTTGCCTGGATTGCTGACATTGACAGAGTGGGGTCAATCTGCTCTTCCCTGTGTGTGTGACATTGACAGAGTGGGGTCAGTCTGCTCTTCCATGGGTGAGTTACAGTGACAGATTGTGGTCCGTCTGTTAATCCCTGGATGGATTACTTTGACAGAGCGGGGTCAGTCTGCTCTTCTCTGGGTGGGTTACATTCACAGATTGGGGTCAGTCTGCCCTTGGTGTGTAAGTTTGATTGACAGAGTGGGGTTAGTCAGCTCTTCCCTGTGTGAGTTACATTGACAGAGTGAGGTCAATCTGCACTTGACTGCGAGAGTTATTTTGCAGAATGTGGTCAGTCTGCTGTTCCCTTTGAATCTTACATTGACAGAATACGGTCAGTCTGTTCTTCCCAGGGTGGGTTATATTCACTGATTGGGGTCAGTCAGCTCTTTCCTGGTGTGTTACATTGACGGATTGGTGTCAGTCTTCTCTTCCATGGTTGGGTTACATTGACAGATTGGGGTCAGTCTGCTCGTGCCTGTGTGAGTTAGTTTGACTGAGTGAGGTCAGTCTTCACTTCCCTGGGTGGGTACCATTGACAGAGTGAGGTCAGTCTGCTCCTTTATGGATGGGATACACTGACTGAGTGTGGTCAGGCTGCTTTTCCCTGGGTTGTATACATTGACAGAGTGAGGTCAGTCTTCTCTGGCCTGTGTGAGTTAGTCTGACAGAGTGGGGTCAGTGTGAACTTCACTGTGTGTGTACATTGAGAGAATGGGGTCATTCTGCTATTTCCTGGGTGTGTTACATTGACAGAGTGAGGTCAGTCTGCTCTTGCCTGCGTGAGTTATTTTGCCAGAGTGGGGGCAGTCTGCACTTCGCTGAATGGGTCACATTGACAGAGTCTGGTCAGACTGCTCTTCCCTGGGTGGGTTACATTGACAGAGTGGGGTCAGTCTGCTCTTCCCTGGGTGGGTTACATTGCCAGAGTGGGGTCAGTCTGCTCTTCCCTAGAAGGGTTACATTGATAGAGTGGGGTCAGTCTGCACTTCCCTGGCTGGATAACATTGAAAGAGTAGGGTTCAACTGCCCTTGGTGTGTAAGTCAGTTTGACAGAGTGGGGTCATTCTGCTCTTCCGTGGGTGAGTTACTTTGACAGAGTGGGGTTCATCTGCCCTTGGTGTCTAATGTTTGTAGTCAGGTTGGGGTCAGTCTGCTCTTCCACGGGTGTGTTACATTGACAGACTGGGGGAAATGTGTGCTTGAGTGCGAGATATTTTTTACATGGAGGTCAATTGCTCTTGCCTGGATTGCTGACATTGACAGAGTGGGGTCAATCTGCTCTTCCCTGTGTGTGTGACATTGACAGAGTGGGGTCAGTCTGCTCTTCCATGGGTGAGTTACAGTGACAGATTGTGGTCCGTCTGTTAATCCCTGGATGGATTACTTTGACAGAGCGGGGTCAGTCTGCTCTTCTCTGGGTGGGTTACATTCACAGATTGGGGTCAGTCTGCCCTTGGTGTGTAAGTTTGATTGACAGAGTGGGGTTAGTCAGCTCTTCCCTGTGTGGGTTACATTGACAGAGTGAGGTCAATCTGCACTTGACTGCGAGAGTTATTTTGCAGAATGTGGTCAGTCTGCTGTTCCCTTTGAATCTTACATTGACAGAATACGGTCAGTCTGTTCTTCCCAGGGTGGGTTATATTCACTGATTGGGGTCAGTCAGCTCTTTCCTGGTGTGTTACATTGACGGATTGGTGTCAGTCTTCTCTTCCATGGTTGGGTTACATTGACAGATTGGGGTCAGTCTGCTCGTGCCTGTGTGAGTTAGTTTGACTGAGTGAGGTCAGTCTTCACTTCCCTGGGTGGGTACCATTGACAGAGTGAGGTCAGTCTGCTCCTTTATGGATGGGATACACTGACTGAGTGTGGTCAGGCTGCTTTTCCCTGGGTTGTATACATTGACAGAGTGAGGTCAGTCTTCTCTGGCCTGTGTGAGTTAGTCTGACAGAGTGGGGTCAGTGTGAACTTCACTGTGTGTGTACATTGAGAGAATGGGGTCATTCTGCTATTTCCTGGATGTGTTACAATGACAGAGTCAGGTCAGTCTGCTCTTGCCTGTGTGAGTTAGTTTGCCAGAGTGGGGTCAGTCTGCACTTCGCTGGATGGGTTACATTGACAGAGTGGGTCAGTCTGCTCTTCCCTGGGTGGGTTACATTGCCAGAGTGAGGTCAGTCTGCTCTTCCCTTTGTGGGTTACATTGCCAGAGTGGTGTCAGTCTGCCCATGGTGTGTATGTTTTTTGGACAGAGTGGGGTCAGTCAGCTCTTCCCTAGATGGGTTAAATTGACAGCGTGGAGGAGTCTGCTCTTCCCTGGGTGTGTTACATTGACAGAGGGAGTTCATTCTGCTCTTCCCTGGGTGTGTTGTGTTCACAAAGAGGGTTCGGACTGCACTTCCCTGGGTGGGTTACATTGACAGAGTTGGTTTAGTCTGCCCTTGGTGCGTAAGTTTGTTATACAGAGTGGGGTCAGTCTGCTCTTGCCTGTGTGAGTGAGTTTGACAGACTTTGGTCTGTCTGCTCTCCCTGGATGGGTTACATTGACAGAGTGGGGGTCAGTCTGCTCTTCCCTGAGTGTGTTACATTGACAGAGTGGGGTCAGTCTGCTCTTCCCTGGGTGTGTTACATTGTCAGAGTGGTGTCAGTCTGCTCTTCCCTGGATTGGTTACATTCACAGATTGGAGTCAGTCAGCTCTTTCCTGGGTGTGTTACATGGACGGATTGGTGTCAGTCTTCTCTTCCATGGTTGGGATACATTGACAGATTGGGGTCAGTCTGCTAGTGCCTGTGTGAGTTAGTTTGACAGAGTGAGGTCAGTCTTCACTTCCCTGGGTGGGTACCATTGACAGAGTGAGGTCAGTCTGCTCCTTTATGGATGGGATACACTGGCTGAGTGTGGTCAGGCTGCTTTTCCCTGGGTTGTATACATTGACAGAGTGAGGTCAGTCTTCTCTGGCCTGTGTGAGTTAGTCTGACAGAGTGGGGTCAGTGTGAACTTCACTGTGTGTGTACATTGAGAGAATGGGGTCATTCTGCTATTTCCTGGATGTGTTACATTAACAGAGTCAGGTCAGTTTGCTCTTGCCTGTGTGAGTTAGTTTGCCAGAGTGGGGTCAGTCTGCACTTCGCTGGATGGGTTACATTGACAGAATGAGGTCAGTCTGCTGTTCCCTTTGTGGGTTACATTGCCAGAGTGGGGTCAGTCTGCCCTTGGTGTGTACGTTTTTTGGACAGAGTGGGGTCAGTCAGCTCTTCCGTGGGTGTGTTACATTGACGGTGTGGGGTCATTCTACACTTGCCTGTGTGAGTGAGTTTGTCAGACTGGGGTCAGTCTGATCTTCTCCGGGTGGGTAACATTGACAGAATGGGGTCAGTCTACTCCTCCCTGCGTTGGATACATTGACAGAGTGCTTTCAGTCTGTTCTTGCCTGTGTAACTTAGTTTGTCAGAGTGGGATCAGTCTGCTCTTCCCTAGATGGGTTAAATTGACAGCGTGGAGGAGTCTGCTCTTACCTGGGTGTGTTACATTGACAGAGGGGGTTCATTCTGCTCTTCCCTGGGTGTGTTGTATTCACAAAGAGGGTTCGGACTGCACTTCCCTGGGTGGGTTACATTGACAGAGTTGGTTTAGTCTGCCCTTGGTGCGTAAGTTTGTTATACAGAGTGGGGTCAGTCTGCTCTTGCCTGTGTGAGTGAGTTTGACAGACTTTGGTCTGTCTGCTCTTCCCTGGATGGGTTACATTGACAGAGTGGGGGTCAGTCTGCTCTTCCCTGAGTGTGTTACATTGACAGAGTGGGGTCAGTCTGCTCTTCCCTGGGTGTGTTACATTGACGGTGTGGGGTCATTCTACACTTGCCTCTGTGAGTGAGTTTGTCAGACTGGGGTCAGTCTGATCTTCCCCGGTTGGGTAACATTGACAGAATGAGGTCAGTCTACTCCTCCCTGCGTTGGATACATTGACAGAGTGGTTTCAGTCTGTTCTTGCCTGTGTAAGTTAGTTTGTCAGAGTGGGATCAGTCTGCTCTTCCCTGGATGGGTTAAATTGACAGCGTGGAGGAGTCTGCTCTTCCCTGGGTGTGTTACATTGACAGAGGGAGTTCATTCTGCTCTTCCCTGGGTGTGTTGTATTCACAAAGAGAGTTCGGACTGCACTTCCCTGGGTGGGTTACATTGACAGAGTTGGTTTAGTCTGCCCTTGGTGTGCAAGTTTGTTATACAGAGTGGGGTCAGTCTGCTCTTGCCTGTGTGAGTGAGTTTGACAGACTTTGGTCTGTCTGCTCTTCCCTGGATGGGTTACATTGACAGAGTGGGGGTCAGTCTGCTCTTCCCTGAATGTGTTACATTGACAGAGTGGGGTCAGTCTGCTCTTCCCTGGGTGTGTTACATTGTCAGAGTGGTGTCAGTCTGCTCTTCCCTGGGTTGGTTACATTCACAGATTGGGGTCAGTCAGCTCTTTCCTGGTGTGTTACATTGACGGATTGGTGTCAGTCTTCTCTTCCATGGTTGGGATACATTGACAGATTGGGGTCAGTCTGCTCGTGCCTGTGTGAGTTAGTTTGACAGAGTGAGGTCAGTCTTCACTTCCCTGGGTGGGTACCATTGACAGAGTGAGGTCAGTCTGCTCCTTTATGGATGGGATACACTGACTGAGTGTGGTCAGGCAGCTTTTCCCTGGGTTGTACACATTGACAGAGTGAGGTCAGTCTTCTCTGGCCTGTGTGAGTTAGTCTAACAGAGTGGGGTCAGTGTGAACTTCACTGTGTGTGTACATTGAGAGAATGGGGTCATTCTGCTATTTCCTGGATGTGTTACATTAACAGAGTCAGGTCAGTTTGCTCTTGCCTGTGTGAGTTAGTTTGCCAGAGTGGGGTCAGTCTGCACTTGGCTGGATGGGTTACATTGACAGAGTGAGGTCAGTCTGCTCTTCCCTTTGTGGGTTACATTGCCAGAGTGGGGTCAGTCTGCCCTTGGTGTGTACGTTTTTTGGACAGAGTGGGGTCAGTCAGCTCTTCCGTGGGTGTGTTACATTGACGGTGTGGGGTCATTCTACACTTGCCTGTGTGAGTGAGTTTGTCAGACTGGGGTCAGTCTGATCTTCTCCGGGTGGGTAACATTGACAGAATGGGGTCAGTCTACTCCTCCCTGCGTTGGATACATTGACAGAGTGCTTTCAGTCTGTTCTTGCCTGTGTAACTTAGTTTGTCAGAGTGGGATCAGTCTGCTCTTCCCTAGATGGGTTAAATTGACAGCGTGGAGGAGTCTGCTCTTACCTGGGTGTGTTACATTGACAGAGGGGGTTTATTCTGCTCTTCCCTGGGTGTGTTGTATTCACAAAGAGGGTTCGGACTGCACTTCCCTGGGTGGGTTACATTGACAGAGTTGGTTTAGTCTGCCCTTGGTGCGTAAGTTTGTTATACAGAGTGGGGTCAGTCTGCTCTTGCCTGTGTGAGTGAGTTTGACAGACTTTGGTCTGTCTGCTCTTCCCTGGATCGGTTACATTGACAGAGTGGGGGTCAGTCTGCTCTTCCCTGAGTGTGTTACATTGACAGAGTGGGGTCAGTCTGCTCTTCCCTGGGTGTGTTACATTGTCAGAGTGGTGTCAGTCTGCTCTTCCCTGGGTGTGTTACATTGACAGAGTGGGGTCAGTCTGCTCTTCCCTGAGTGTGTTACATTGACAAATTGGTGTCAGTCTTGCATTCCACAGTTGGGTTACATTGACAGATTGGGGTCAGTCTGCTCGTGCCTGTGTGAGTTAGTTTGACAGAGAGGGATCATTCTGCTCTTCCCTGGGTGGGTTATATTGACATAACGGTGTCAGTCTGCTCTTCGCTGGGTGTGTTACATTGACAGAAAGTGGTCAGTCTGCATTTGCCCAGGAGTGTAACAGTGACAGAGTGGGGTCAGTCTGCTCTTCCCTGGGTTGATAACATTGACAGAGAGGGGTCAGTCTGCTCTTCCCTTGATGGGTTACTTTGATAGAATGGGGTCAGTCTGCTCTTCCCTGGGTTGGTAACATTGACAGAGTGGGGTTCATCTGCCCTTGGTGTGTAAGTCAGTTTGACAGAGTGGGGTCAGTCTGCTCTTCCCTGGGTGGGTAACAGTGACAGAGTGGGGTCGGTCTCCTCTTCCCTGGGTGTGTTATGTAGACAGAGTGTAGTCAGTCAGCTCTTCCGTGGGTGTGTTACATTGACAGAGTGGGGTCAAGTCTGCTCTTCCCTGGGTGGTTTACATTGCCAGAGTGGGGTATGTCTGCTGTTCCCTGGGTGTGTTACTTTGACAGTGTGGGGTCAGTCTTCTCTTCCCTGGGTGTGTTACATTGACAGAGTGGGGTCAGTCTGCTCTTCCCTGGGTGTGTTGCATTACCAGAGTGGGGTTAGTCTGCTTTTCGCTGGGTGTGGTAGTTTGACAGTGTGGGTTCAGTCTGCCCTTGGTGTGTAAGTTTGATTGACAGAGTGGGGTTAGTCAGCTCTTCCCTGTGTGAGTTACATTGACAGAGTGAGGTCAATCTGCACTTGACTGCGAGAGTTATTTTGCAGAGTGCGGTCAGTCTGCACTTGCCTTTGTATGTTACATTGAGAGAATACGGTCAGTCTGCTCTTCCCTGGGTGGGTTACATTCACAGATTGGGGTCAGTCAGCTCTTCCCTGGTGTCTTACATTGACGGATTGGTGTCAGTCTTCTCTTCCATGGTTGGGTTACATTGACAGAGTGGGGTCAGTCTGCTCTTCACTTTTTATGTTACATTGACAGAATACGGTCAGTCTGCTCTTCCCTGGGTGGGTTACATTCACAGATTGGGGTCAGTCAGCTCTTTCCTGGGGTGTTACATTGACGGATTGGTTTCAGTCTTCTCTTCCATGGTTGGGTCACATTGACAGATTGGGGTCAGTCTGCTCGTGCCTGTGTGAGTTAGTTTGACAGAGTGAGGTCAGTTTGCACTTCCCTGGGTGGGTAACATTGACAGAGTGGGGTCAGTCTGCACTTCTATGGATGGGATACATTGACTGAGTGTGGTTAGGCTGCTTTTCCCTGGGTTGTATACATTGACAGAGTGAGGTCAGTCTTCTCTGGCCTGTGTGAGTTGGTCTGACGGAGTGGGGTCAGTGTGAACTTCACTGTGTGAGTATATTGAGAGAATGGGGTCATTCTGCTATTTCCTGGGTGTGTTACATTGACAGAGTGAGGTCAGTCTGCTCTTGCCTGTGTGAGTTAGTTTGCCAGAGTGGGGTCAGTCTGCACTTGGCTGGATGGGTTACATTGACAGAGTGAGGTCAGTCTGCTCTTCCCTTTGTGTGTTACATTGCCAGACTGGGGTCAGTCTGCCCTTGGTGTGTACGTTTGTTGGACAGAGTGTGTTCAGTCAGCTTTCCCCTGGTTGTGTTACATTGACGGTGTGGGGTCAGTCTGCTCTTGCCTGTGTGAGTGAGTTTGACAGACTGGGGTCAGTCTGCTCTTCCCCGGGTGGGTAACATTGACAGAGTGGGGTCAGTCTACTCCTCCCTGCGTTGGATACATTGACAGAGTCGTTTCAGTCTGTTCTTGCCTGTGTAAGTTAGTTTGTCAGAGTGGGATCAGTCTGCTCTTCCCTAGATGGGTTAAATTGACAGAGTGGGAGAGTCTGCTCTTCCCTGGGTGCGTTACATTGACAGAGGCGGGGTCATTCTGCTCTTCCCTGGGTGTGTTGAATTTACAAAGAGGGGTCGGTCTGCACTTCCCTGGGTGGGTTACATTGACAGAGTTTGGTTAGTCTGCCCTTGGTGTGTAAGTTTGTTATACAGAGTGGGGTCAGTCAGCTCTTCCCTGAATGTGTTACATTGACAGATTGGTGTCAGTCTTCCATTCCACAGTTGGGTTACATTGACAGAATGGTGTCAGTCTGCTCTTGCCTGTGTGAGGTAGTTTGACAGAGTGGGGTCAGTCTGCACTTCCCTGGGTGAGTAACATTGACAGAGTAGGGTCAGTTTGCTCTTCCCTGAGTGTGTTACATTGCCAGAGGGTGGTCAGTCTGCTCCTCCCTTTGTGTGTTACACTGATACATTGCGGTCAGTCTGCTCTTCCCTGTGTGTGTTACATTGACAGAGTGGAGTCATTCTTCTCTTCCCTGGGTGTGTTACATTGACAGAGTGGGGTCAGTCTGCTCTTCCCTAGATGGGTTGCATTGACAGAGTGGGGTCAGTCTGCGCTTCCCTAGATGGGTTGCATTGATAGAGTGAGGTCAGTCTACTCTTCCATGGTTGGGTTACATTGACAGAGTAGAGGTCAGTCTGCGCTTCTCTAGGTGGGTTGCATCGCCAGAGTGGGGTCAGTCGTTGCTTCCCTGAGTGGGTTACATTGACAGAGTGGGGTTAGTCTGCCCTTGGTGTGTGAGTTTAATTTACAGAGTGGCGTCAGTCTGCTCTTCCCTGGGTGTGTTTCACTGACAGATTGGGGTCAGTCTGCTCGTGTGTGCGAGTTACATTAACAGAGTGAGGTCAATCTGCACTTGACTGTGAGAGTTAATTTGCAGAGTGAGGTCAGTCTGCTCTTCCCTGAGTGTGTACATTGACAGATTGGGGTCAGTCTGCTTTTGCCTGTGTGAGTTAATTTCACAGAGAAAAGTCAGTCTACTCTTGCCTGTGTGGGTTCGTTTGACAGAGTGCGGACAGTCTGCTCTTCCCTGGATGTGTTACATTGACAGAGTGGGGTCAGTCTGCTCTTCCCTGGGTGTGTTACATTGACAGAGTGGGTTCAATCTGCGCTTGTCTGTGAGAGTTACTTTTCAAAGTGAGGTCAATCTGCTCTTCCCTGGGTGGGTTACATTGACAGATTGGGGTCAGTCTGCTCTTCCCTGGTTGGGTTAGTCTGCCTTTGGTGTGTACGTTTGTTGGACAGAGTGCGGTCAGTCTGCTCTTCTGTGTGTGTGTTACATTGACAGAGTGGGGTCAGTCTGCTCTTCCCTGGGTGTGTTACATTGACCGAGTGGGGTCAGTCTGCACATCCCTGGATGGGTTACATTGACAGAGAGGGGTAGTCTGCTCTTGGTGTGTAAGTTTGATTGACCGAGTGGCGTCAATCTGCATTTGACTATGTGTGTTAATTGGCAGAGTGGGTTCAGTCTGCTCTTCCCTGAGTGTGTACATGGACAGATTGGGGTCAGTCTGCTTTTGCCTGTGTGAGTTAATTTCACAGAGAGAAGTCAGTCTACTCTTGCCTGTGTTAGTTCGTTTGACAGAGTGCGGTCAGTCTGCTCTTCCCTGGGTGGGTTACATTGACAGAGTGGGGTCCGTCTGCTCTTCCCTGGTTGGCTTAGTCTGCCCTTGCGTGTGTAAGTTTGTTGGACTGAGTGCGTTCAGTCTGCTCTTCTGTGTGTGTGTTACATTGACAGAGTGGGGTCAGTCTGCTCTTCCCTGGGTGGGTTATATTGACAGAGTGGGGTCAATCTGCGCTTGACTGTGTGACTTATTTTGCAGAGTGGGGTCAGTCTGCTCTTCCCTGTGTGTGTTACATTGACAGAGTGGGGTCAGTCTGCTCTGCCCTGGATTTGTTACATTGAGAGATTGAGGTCAGTCTGCTTTTGCCTGTGTGAGTTAGTTTGACAGAGAGAAGTCTGTCTGCTCTTGCCTGTTTGAGTTACATTGACAGAGTGATGTCAATCTGGATTTGACTGTGTGGGTTATTTTTCAGATTGGGGTCAGTCTGTTCTTGCCTGGGTGTGTTACATTGACAGAGTGGCGTCAGTCTGCTCTTCACTGGGTGGGTTACATTGGCAGAGTGGGGTCAGTCTGCTCTTGCATGTAATTCACACAGGCAAGAGCAGACTGAGCCCAATCTGTCAATGTAACACACCCAGAGAAGAGTAGACTGACCCCCACTCTGGCAATATAACCCACCCAGGGAAGAGTAGACTGACCCCCACTCTGTCAATGTAACACACCCAGGGAAGAGCAGACAGCACCCACTCTGTCAATGTTACACAGACAGGCAAGAGCAGACTGACCCCAGTCTGTCAATGTAACCCACCCAGGGAAGAGGAGACTGACCCCAGTCTGTCAATGTTATCCTCCCGGTGAAATGCAGAGTGACCCAACTCTGTCCAGCAAACTCACACAGCCAAGAGCAGACTAACCTCACTCTGTCAATGTAATCCATCCAGGGAAGATCAGACTGACCTCACTCTGTCAATATAACACACCCAGGAAAGAGCAGACTGACTCCACTGTGACAATGTAATGCTGTCAGGGAATAGTAGAATGACCACATTCTGTCAATGTAACACACGCAGTGAAGAGCAGACTTACACCACTCTGTCAGTGTAACCCACCCAGGGAAGAACAGACTGACCCCACTCTGTCAATGTAACACACCAAGGAGAGGAGACTGATCACACTCTGTCAAAATAACTCACACAGGCAAGAGTAGACTGTCCCCTCTGTCAATGGAATCCACCCAGATAAGTGCAGACTGACAACACTGTCAAACAACACTGTCCCGACTCAGGTGACTGACTGTGTGGAGTTTGCACGTTCTCCCCGTGTCTGCGTGGGTTTCCTCCGGGTGCTCCGGTTTCCTCCCACAGTCCAAAGATGTGCGGGTCAGGAATTGGCCATGCTAAATTGCCCGTAGTGTTAGGTAAGGGGTAAATGTAGGGGTATGGGTGGGTTTCGCTTCGGCGGGTCGGTGTGGACTTGTTGGGCCGAAGGGCCTGTTTCCACACTGTAAGTCTAATCTAATCAAACTAACACAGACAAGAGCAGACTGACTCCACTCTGTCAATGTAACCCACCCAGGGAAGAGCAGACTGACCCCACTCTGACAATCTAACACACCGAGGGAAGAGCAGACTGATCCCACTCTGTCAAACTAACTCACACAGGCAACAGCAGAGTGACCCCACTCTGTCAATGTATCCAACCCATGGGAAGAGCAGACTGACTCCACACTGTCAATCAAACTTACACACCAAGGGCAGACTAACCCCACTCTGTCAATGTAACCCACCCAGGGAAGCGCCAACTGACCTCACTCTGTCAATGTAACCCGCCCTGGGAAGAGCAGACTGACCCCATTCTGTCAATGTAAATCACACAGGCAAGGGCAGACTGACTCCGCTCTGTCAATGAAACACACCCAGGGATGAGCAGACTGATGCCACTCTGTCAATCAAACTTACACACCAAGGGCAGACTAACCCCTCTCTGTCAATGTAACCCACCCTGGGAAGAGCAGACTGACCCCACTCTGCAAAATAACTCACACAGTCAAGCGCAGATTGATCCCACTCTGTCAATGTAACTCAAACAGGCAAGAGCAGACTGACCCCACTCTGTCAATGTATCCCACCCTGGGAAGAGCAGACTGACCCCACTCTGTCAATGCAACACACCTAGGAAAGAGCAAACTGAAACCAATCTGTCAATGTAACCCACCCTGGGAAGAGCAGACTGACCCCACTCTGCAAAATAACTCACACAGTCAAGCGCAGATTGATCCCACTCTGTCAATGTAACTCAAACAGGCAAGAGCAGACTGACCCCACTCTGTCAATGTATCCCACCCAGGGAAGAGCAGACTGACCCCACTCTGTCAATGCAACACACCTAGGAAAGAGCAAACTGACACCAATCTGTCAATGTAACCCACTCAGGGAAGAGCAGACTGACCCCACACACTCTTCCTCTCACACATACACACAGTCTCTTAAACAAACTCTCTCTCACACAAGCACGTACTCTCTTTCTCACACGCACATTCTGTCTCACATATGTACACATTTCTCTTTTGCACATGCACACGTTCTCTCTTGCACACGCACTCTATCTCTCACATGCACACAGTCACACACACATTCTCGCTCTTTTCCGTATGCCACATTCTGTCTTCATATCTCTTGCAGGCGGACACTCTGTCTCACATTAACACACTTCCTCTGTCTCGCATGCAATCTCTCTCTCTCACGCACCTACTCCCTTTTGCATACACTATCTCTCTCTCACACACACACTATCTCTCTTGCATGCGCACATGCTCATACTCTCTCATACACTCACATAATCTTTCCCTTGTGCATGCATGCTCTCTGTCTCTCTCACACAGGGACCCACTCTCTTACAATGACACGCTCTCTTACAAGGACACAGTCTCTCGCATGCACACACGCTCTTTCTCTCATATACACACACTCTCTCGAGCACACTCTTCCTCTTGTTCGCACACACGCTCTTTCACCCACACGCAGTCTCTTTCTCTAATGCAGGCACACTCTGTCTCTCTCTTTGTCACATGCTCTCTTTCGCACACATTCTCTCACATGCTCTCTCTAGCGCACTTTCTCAAGGACACACTCCATTGTGTGCACCCACACAATCTTTCTGACACATGCACACGCACTCTCTCTCTCTCTTGCATATGCACACTCTTGCTTTCATACATACACTCTATTTTGCACACGCATGGAATGTTTCGCTCATGTACATACACTTCCCATTGCACGCTTGCATACTCTCTCTTGCACACACACACTTCCTCTCACCTTCGCACACTCTCTCTTACATTTGCGCACACTCTCTCACATTCAGGTAAACTCTCTCTCTCTCCCGTTGACATAAACTCTCTCTCTTGTGTTCGCATACACTTTCTCTCTCTCGCATTTGCACACACTCTGTCTAGCGTTCGCACAAAATCTTTCTCACGTCCGCGTACACACTCTCTCTCACATTTGTGTACAGTATAAAACAGTATACTGGTTTGAGGTGGGGATTTCTACAGGAGGGTCCTGTATGACCTGCCTCCCTCCACTACCTTTCCTGGACGTCCCCCATCTAGCTGACTGCATCTTTGGGTTATCTCCCTCCCTACAACTGCCATCCATCACACCCCGTAGCTCCTGTAAATTCCTCATTGCCTCTAAAGGTCACTCCAACCTACAAAGGGAGGCAATCTGATAGGATTTGCAACAAGACATACTTTGTAGAAACATCATTTCCAGTACCATGGAAATGACCCATAATCTCCCACGTCCGACAGGAAGAGGACATCCCTCTCCCAAAGGCCATGACTGCACTTTAACAATCCACACACCGAGAAAATAGCACAGACTTACTGCTCGAAAAACACTGCCCTCGGGTAACTTGGTACCTGTGTTTTATATTTTTTAAAAATAATCAAGAGAGATCTCAATAAAGCATATGCACAAAAGCCCCATTCAATTCATTATTGTAGATTTAAAAAGAGGTTTAAGGAAGGACTTTTAAAAACAAAGTGAGCGGTTCCCCTGCTGTGAGTTTCCCCACAGCTGTGAGTTTCACTGTTTGCTTTTCTGAGACTGAACTCCATGTTCAGAGCTTGAAACGAAACAGCACAGGCTTTCATCTGGGAGGGTCACTGCTGGGTCAGAGAGCGGTGCAGGGTCACTGCAGGGTCACACAGCTGTGCAGGGTCACTGCTGGGTCACATGGATGTGCGGGGTCACTGCAGGGTCACAGCGCTGTGCAAGGTCACTGCTGGGTCACACAGTGATGCAGGGTCACTGCTGGGTCACATGGCTGTGCAGGGTCACTGCTGGGTCACACGGCTGTACAGAGTCACTGCTGGGTCACAGCGCTGTGTAAGGTCACTGCTGGGTCACACAGTGATGCAGGGTCACTGCTGGTTCACAGCACTAAGCAGGGTCACTTCAGGGTCACATGGCTGTGCAGGGTCACACGGCTGTTCAGGGTCACTGCTGGGTCACACAGTGATGCAGGGTCACTGCTGGGTCACATGGCTGTGCAGGGTCAGTGCTGGGTCACATGGCTGTGCAGGGTCATTGCAGGGTCACACAGCTGTGCAGGGTCACTTGACTGTGTAGGGTCACTGCTGGGTCATGCAGTGATGCAGGGTCACTGCTGGGTCACACGGCTGTGCAGGGTCACTGCTGGGCTACATATCTGTGCTGGGTGACTGCGGGTTCAGACAGCAGTGCGGGGTCACTGTTGATTCATACGCGTTGTGCAATGTACCTGTACGCTTCTATCTCAGTATTTCTAATCTGTACATCCTTGTTTACTACGATCTGCCTGTTTTGCTGAGAAACAAAGATTTTTATCTGTAATTTGGTACACATGAAAATAAATAAATCAAATCAAATCAATTCAAATCAAACTTTTCAAGAAAGGCAGTAAAGATAGACCAGGAATAACAGACCAGTGTGTGTGATATCAGTGTTAGAGAAACTATTCAAGAAAATTTCAAAGGAGGGAATTAATCTCCATTTCAAGAGACACAGCCTGACCATGGAGAGTCAGCACAGCTTTGTCAGAGTAGGGTCATGCCAAACCAATCTGGGGGAACTTTTTGAGGAGGTGACCAGGTGTGTAGATGAGAGTAGGCCAATTGCTGTAGGTTGTATGGAGTTCAGAAAATCCTTTGACCAGGTCCCACATGGGAGATAACGAAGGTAAAAACACGTGGCATCCGGAGTAACTTGGCAACTTGTCTCTAAAATTGGTTCAGTCAGTGAAAACAGAGGGTGTTGGTAGAAGGCTGTTTGGGTAATTGGAAGCTGGTGTCCAATGGTGTTCCACAGCTCTCAGTGCTGGGTGACTCATTCTTTGTGATAATCACAAATGACATTGATAAAGATGTATGTTTGTGTGGGGAGCGGGTGGGATCACTGGGAGCGTGCAGGGTAGGCATGGTGGTGTGGGGGTAGGTACAAGGGAGGTTGGTGATGATACATACGTTTGCATATTACACAAATATTGACCGAGTAGTTGGCAGCGAGAGAAATATTCATTAGTTATAGATAGATCCAGACAGATTGGTCAGACGGGCAAATCAGTGGCAGATGAAATTTAACCCTGATAAATGTGAGGTGATACACTTTGGCAAAAGTCACAAGACAAGGCAACACTCAATAAATGGC
The DNA here is from genome assembly GCF_020745735.1 of Hemiscyllium ocellatum. NCBI lineage: Eukaryota > Metazoa > Chordata > Chondrichthyes > Orectolobiformes > Hemiscylliidae > Hemiscyllium > Hemiscyllium ocellatum. The sequence continues at coordinate 3,941,285 of NC_083442.1, read as the reverse complement.
AGAACACCAGGACACTTAGAGAAACAGAAAGATCTTGAGGTGATTGTTAACAGATCCCTGAAGGCAGCAGGACAGGTTAATAGGGTAAAGAAGGCAGGCGGGACACATGCCCTTCCCAATCGAGACATCGATTATAAGAGCAGGGAGGTGCTGCTTTGTTTGGGTCACAGCCTGAGTATTGTGTACAGTCCTGGTCACTGCACGATGGGAAGGATGTGATTGTAACGAAGGGAGTGCAAAGGAGATTCAGCAGAATGTTGCTTGAGCTGTAGCAATGTCACTGTGAAGAGAGAGGCTGGATAAGCTCAGGCTGCTTTCTTTAGAGCAGTGATCGGGGTGTATAGGACTGAGGGGTGTGGACAGGGTGAATAGAAAACAGATGCTCCCCTTCTTCAAGGGCAGATAATAAGGTGGCATCATTTTAAGCTGGAAGACAGGAGGTTTCAAGGGGACATGAGGAAAGATCTTCCCACCCAGAGGATGGTAGGGGCCTGCATTGCACTGTCTGGGAAGGTGGTTCAGGCGGGAAACTTCACAATCTTGATAACAGACTTGGATTAACAGTTGAACCATCATAACGTTCAAGGCTACGATCCAAGTGATGGAAAGTGGAAGTAATGTGAATTTAGTGTAACATCGGCAGAAGAAATACAATGGGCTAAAGGCCCTCTACTCTTCGATGTGATTCTGTCATTCGATGATTCTGAAGGGAAGGATCTGAATTGGCTTCGGGTTTTTTGTATTTGTTTTGAAAAAGATATTACCTCTTGTAATTTCTACCGGTTGCTTTGATCAGCATCAGCATCAGTTTTTGTATTAGATCACGGGTAACATTTCACAATTGAGTTGGATAACTGAATGAACAAGGAAAGCAGTGGTGTAACAGTGGGCAGTAGAAGAGATCACAAGGAGCTTTACAACATGAGGTACTGAATGACTGAGTCGCCTCAGCAAAATGAAGGGCATCAGTGGGGGAAAAAAATCAAAAATTATTTAGATCTTGATAGGACTGATAGTGTGTGAAATAATACAAATCTTGTTGTTTGAAGATAATTGGCAATTAATATTTAATCTGAAAATGTGTTGCTAGTCAAAGCACAGCAGGCCAGGCAGCATCTCAGGAATACGGAATTCGACGTTTCGAGCATAAGCCCTTCATTTAATATTTAAGACACAATGGGAAAAGATTAATCCCATTAATCCAGTCTTTGGGATATTCAGGAGAGACCTAACTCTCACGGGTATCACGTCATTAAAATAAACATGTCGTCGTAATCTGTTTGTTCAAAATGAAGATGTGATTACAGTTTCCCAGTGGGGATACCATACAACATAAAATAAAGACTGTGGAACTGTGTCAGCTCCAATACCCAGCGAATTCTCCAACTCTGACAGATTCCCTGCACCAGGAAAGGAGAGGTTGTTCCACAAGCAAAAAAAATGCACCTTCCAAGGCAAATGGTCAAAAAAGTATACTACACCATCCTTGCCTGTGTTGGTATCCCTGGTAAGTCTTGGGACAATGTAAGTTGTATTAAATCATATTTATTGCATTAAATCAGACTTATTTCAATGTTATTCATGACAATTATTTTATTTCCATGTAGCAAAGAAAATCCCAATGCCAGACAATAGTATCCTCACTGACTGAGTTTTGAGTGAATAGTTTGTCAATTAAGTGGCTCCTCAGTAATGTGCAGCATTGTCTCTCCCTCCATACTGTGCAGAATGGGTTTGCACTGAGGCCACAGTGATGGAGTTTGACTGAGCACTGACCCTCGCTGGCCAGGAAAGTGTTTAGCAAGATAACTCTCTCTCTCTCTCTCTCTCTGTGGTAGTTCAAACTCTACTATCGGTCAGAGGGGTTTTGTAACAACCCATCTCTAGTGCCACCTGGTGTTTCCCATTCCCTGATGTGAAGGGAGTTTGTTGGTGGATCTTGGTCAGACAGATGGCTCCGGATGGGAGCACAGGGACAATGTGGGCAAGAGATGAGTTGGGCAGGTCACTTATGGAGTGACAGCGAGGGTCAGCACGGATGGCTTTGACTATCCTGCGTGTTGCCTGTGAGCGGACATATGTGGGTGTGATATTTGTGAGGACAGATCACTGGGAGACTGTGATCACTGTGTACAGTGTTCCTATGATGATGTGTGTTCTTGAATTATTTGATTGTCAAAAGGATGTGTGAGTTGGGCCACTTGTAAAAAGATGTACAGTACGGTCGTGCAGACTTTAATAGGATTGTGTAAGTTCACAGAGCATGTGTTACTGCCATTGTACCCAAAGGTTAGTACAATGTAGGAGACTGAGTCGGGCACCAGCTTTCTGTCATGGGCTACCTTGAAATATTTTATTCTTATCTTGGAGTTCAGTCTTCACTGCCCTAGAGGATCCTACTCATTGGTGTGGGTGCTGTCTGAACACTAATCCAATGCTGCGTTTGACAGATACATTTTACCCATGATTCACTGGGCACTGGATGAGGACAGTACGAGTTCCTTGTGTGATACCAATGTGCACAGTTAACATTTCCAAACTAACGCTGTGGTGTAATTCCTCTCCTGAGAAAAGAAAATCTTTTGTCTATACTGCGTGGGCATGTTGCATTATCCGGTGATTTAATGGAATTATGTTCTTTATAAGTGAGTTTGCTGATGACCTTAAAAGAGGCGGTATCATGGACAGTGAGGAAGGTGATCAGAAATTGCAGCAGCACCTTGATCAGCTGGGGAAGTGGGCCGAGAAATGGCACATGAAGTTAAACATAGATGTGTGAGGCCTTAAGGAGTGTAGTGGAACAGAGAGATGTTGCAGTTCAGGTTCACTGTTCTCCGAAAGTGGAGGCAGAGGTAGACAGGGCAGGGAAGAAGGCTTTTGGCACTCTGGCCTTCATCAATCACAGCACTGAGAAGTTGGGAAGTTACGTAAAAGTTATTCAGGAAGTTGGAGAGGCTGCACTTGGAGTATTGCGTTCAGTTTTGGTCACTTTGTGATTGGAAGGATGTTAGTAAACTGGAAAGAGTGCGGAAGAAATTTACAAGGATGTTGCCTGGACTCAATGGTCTGAGTTGGGGAAGAGGTTGGACTAGCTATAACATTTTTCTTCAGAGCGTAGGAGACTGAGGAGGGAGAGGGATCTTATAGAGGAGCATAAGATCATGAGAGGCATGGACAGGGTGAATGCACTCAATCTTTTTCCCAGGTTTGGGAATCGAGGATTGAAGGGCATCAGTTTAAGGTTAGAGGGGAAAGAATAAAAGGGAACCTGAGAGGAAACGTTTTTTTACACAGAGGGTGGTGTACATACAGAACAAGCTGCCAGTGGAAGTGGTTGGGTCATTTATATTAAGGTTTAAAAGGTATTTGGATAAATACATGGATAGGAATGGATTAAGAGGATATAGGCCAAGTGCAGGGAGATGTGATTAGCATGGAAGGACATTTGGTCAGCATGGACCAGTTTGGGACAAAGGGCCTGTCTTCGTGCTGTAAGAATCTATGACTATGATTCTATTTGTTCATTGGTGTTGGATGTGGGCATCACTGGCTGGTCAGAATTTATTGTCCATCCCTAGTTGCCCTTGAGAAGATGGTGGTGAGCTGCCTTCTCGAACCACTGCAGCCCACCTCCTATGGGCTGACCCACAATGCCATTAGGGAGGGAATTCCAGGATTTTGACCCAGCAACAGTGAAGGAATGGCTATATATTTCTACGTCAGAATGGTGAGTGGTTTGGAGTGGAACCTGAAGTTTTTAGAGTTCCCATATATATGCTACCTTTGTCATAGAGTCATAGAGATGTACAGCATGGAAACAGACCCTTCGGTGCAACCTGTCCATGCCTATGAGATATCCCAACCCAATCTAGTCCCACCTGCCAGCACCCGGCCCATATCCCTCCAAACACTTCCTATTCATATACCCATCCAAATGCCTCTTAAATGTTGCAATTGTACCAGCCTCCACCACTTCCTCTGGCAGCTCATTCCATACCCGTACCACCCTCTGCGTGAAAACGTTGCCCCTTATATCTCTTTTATATCATTCCCTTCTCACCCTAAACCTATGCCCTCTCGTTCTGAACTCCCTGACCCCAGGGAAAAGACTTTGCCTATTTATGCTATCCATGCCCCTCATAATTTTGTAAACAACTATAGGGTCACCCCTCAGCCTCCGATGCTCCAGGGAAAACAGCCCCAGCCTGTTCAGCCTCTCCCTGTAGCTCAGCTCCTCCAACCCTGGCAACATCCTTGTAAATCTTTTCTGAACCCTTTCAAGTTTCACAACATCTTTCCGATAGGAAGGAGAACAAAATTGCACGCAATATTCTAACAGTGGCCTAACCAATGTCCTGTATAGCTGCAACATCACCTCCTGTTTGTGGGTTTAGAAGGTTTCTGTCTAAGGATCTTTGGTGAATTTCTACAGTGCATCTTGTAGACGTTGTGCACTGCAGCTAGAGTATCGGTGGGGGAGGGAGAGGATGCAATGCCAATCATATAGTCTGAATTGACCAGGATGGTCTGAAGTTTCTTGAGAATTGTTGGGGCTGCACCCATCCAGAAGATGGTGGTGAGCTGCCTTCTTGAGCTGCTGCAGCCCACCTCCTTTGGGCTGACCCACAATGCCATTAGGGAGGGAATTCCAGGATTTTGACCCAACAATGGTGAAGGAACAGTGATATATTTCGCTGTCAGAATGGTGAGTGGTTTGGAGTTGAACTTGATACTTTTCAAGTTTCCGTGTATATGCTGCCCTTGTCCTTCTAGATGGAACTGGTCGTGGGTTTGGAAGTTCTGAGGATCTTTGGTGAATTTCTGCAGTGCATCTTGTAGACGTTGCACACTGCAGCTACTGAGCGTCAGTGGTGGAGGGAGAGGATGCTTGTGGATGCAATGCCAATCCTATGGCCTGAATTGTCTGGATGGTGTCAAGTTTCTTCAGAGTTGTTGGGGCTGCACCCATCCAGGCAAGTAGAGAATATTCCATCACACTCCTGATTTGTGTCTTGTAAGTAGTGGACACGCTTTGGGGAAGCCAGTTACTCACCATGGCATTCCGAGAATGTTGTGTACTACTGATCCAGATCTCCAGGAATCCCTCTCAGGGAAGGTATTACTGACCATGGAATTGTACTGAATGGGGATGACGAAGATCAGACTGGGACCCTCTGATTGCTGTGGCCTCATGTTACTGGGAGGATTTGTCATTGTCGAATTGGACTGAGTGGGGGTTACTGCTGGAATGATATTTTCTGGGCCAGAGTTCTTGCTTTTCCCAGCTCACTGTAAATGCAGTATTGTAGTAAGTGTTCAGCACTAACAGCAGAATACTCATGAACTCAATTGCAAGTTTTACTGGGAATATCTTACACTCAATACAGTTGGACAGTGTGCGTCAACATGTTAATTCTATATTATGCCAAACTCAGGATCGGATAACTTGCATTGAGAGAAGGACTGAATATCTGTTCCTCAATCAGCTGCAACTGTTAAAAAATTATATTTTAATGGTGAAAAGTAATGTTAATCTCTTAAACAAAAATATTATGAACACATATTGACAATAAGAAGCTCTCAAAAAACTGGAGTCAATGAGACGACGACCCTTTTGTTTCACCCTGAGGACAGGCGAAGATGGTTCTGGCTGTGGGAGGTCAGTCATCTCAGCCATTGTACACCTCTGCAGGAATTCTTCACAGGTGTACCTTGGTCCTAAAATCTGCACGCACCTCATCAATGCTGGTTCCTCCGTTATTATTTCAAAATTAGTGAGGCTTGCCTGTGAATACACAATGTTCAGCACCATTTACTACTCTTGAGATAACAGAGAGGTCTATGTCCATACAGAGTGTGATAACATTTGGCTTGAGCTGATCATTGACAAGTAACATTCATATCCCACAAGCACCAGGAAATGACCATCTCAAAACCTTGAGAATCTACCAATCTCCCATTGGTGTTTTATGACATTGCCGTCACTGGGTGCATTATTATCCACAACCCGGACCAATCATTGACGAGGAAATGACCTGTTCTAGCCGTACAGGTGCTGTGGCCACAGGAGGATGTCAGATACTCTGCTTACTGTGACAATAACCTCCCTGCCTGCCTCTCCAATCCATCCCCACCATCCAGAAAGCATCGCTCAGGGCTGGGATTGAATTCTCTCCTATTAACTGGCTGAGTGCAGCTCACATACAACACTGAGTGCAACATTCCCAAAGTTTCACATTGTCCAGGACAAACAGCTGATTGTCATAATTTCCCCACTGACCATTCAGCACACACTCTCTTCACCAATGACACCACGGCCAGCAATGAATACCACCTACAAGATACAAACCAGGAACAGGGCAGGGCTCTTTTTACCAGCACCTCACACACCCATGACCTCCAGCACCTGGAAGAACAAGGGACACAGATGCACAAAGACACCATCACGTGCCTGACAGTTAAAATTTACACTCCATGTGTACATTTTAAAGTAATCACCATTTCCACATCTGCAAGGGGAGAACTCTGAACCCGAGGACTGGTTAGTCTCCAAGGGAATGTCATGTACGGCAGAGAGTGGGACAAATTTCCAAGGTGAAAGACTGGATGCTTGGTGCTGAGTTTCTGCTGAATTCAGGGCATCAGCTATCCCAGTGGATAATCCATGTCAAAGCTTAATTTGTCAAGTCCAATGAGTTTCCCAACTCTGGATGGTCTCAAAGCCAGGAGACAAAACCCATTGGCTCGGTTGTCTAGGCTGGGTCCTGGCCAATGTATTGGTGCTCCCGATTCCAGGTAACTACATTGAGTGAGTTTTAGGATCCCTTATCTTTAAACTGGATCCATTTTGGGAATTTCATAGTTGAGACAAACGACTCAGTATGGGGATATTCAAATACCAGGGAGTGGTGTAAAAAGGGAGCATTCTTCAGGAACAGTGAGTTGTCTGTGTACGGGGAGCTCCATTTGCTTTTATTAATTGAAAGGTTATGGGTGTCGCTGGTTAGACCAACACTTACCACCCTTCCCTTATTGCCCAGAATAAACCAGACTATTATAGATCTGGAGTCACATGTACACCAAGACTACAAAAGGATGACAGATCACACTCCCTGAAGGATATTAGTGAGTGAGGTGTTTTCTTTTCTAACAACTGACAACTGTTCATTGTCACCATCAGACAGTAGAAGTCTTGATTTAGATTGAATTGAGTTCCACCATCAGCCATGGTGGACATCGAACATCGGGTTCTGAATTAATAATCGAGTGATAAGACATTGAGGCCATCATCTCTGCTCATCTTTCACATTGGCCTGAATCCAAAGTGATAGGTTCAGATGCCAAGCAATAGTACATTATTTCCGTTCTAAATGGTACCCCTCTAATTCTAAGGCTGCGCCCCCGAGTCCTAGTCTCCCCACCTGATGGAAACAAATTCCAGCGTCCGCATCTTCTAAGCCATGGATTATCTTGTGAGTTTCTATCAGATCTCCCTTCAACTTTCTAAACTGTAATGAATACAATTGCAGGATCCTCAGCTATTCATCGTATGTTAGGCCTACCATTTCAGGGATCATCCATGTGAATCTCCGCTGGACATGCTCCAGTGACAGTATGTCCTTCCTGAGGTGTGGGGTCCAAAACTGGACACAGTATTCTAAATGGGGCCTAACCAGAGCTTTATAAAGTCTCAGAAGCACATCACTGCTTTTATATTCCAATCCTCTTGAGATAAATGACATTACATTTGCTTTCTTAACCACTGACTCAACCTGCAAGTCAACATTTAGAGAATCCTGGACTCGCACTCCCCAATCCCTTTGTACTTTGGCTGTATGAATTTTCTCACCGTTTAAAAAATAGTCCATGCCTGGACATCGAACATCGGTCTCTGAATTAATAATCTCATGATAAGACACTGAGGCCATCATCTTGCATTTGCTCACGTTGAATTTCATCAGCCATTTCCTGGACTACTCTCCTAAAATGTCTTAACCTTTCTGCAGCCTCCCCACCTCCTCAGTACTGCCTACCTGTCCACCGAACTTTGTATCATTGGTGAACTTCGCCAGTATTCCCCCAGTCCCTTCATCCAGATCATTAATACATAAAAGTGAACAACTACGGCCCCAACACTGAACCCTGTGGGACACCATATGTCACTAACCACCATTCCGAAAAATAACCTTTTATCCCAACTCTCTGCCTTCTATCAGACAGCCAATCCCCAATCCATGCCAGTAGCTCACCTCAAACACCATGGGCTCTCACCTTACTCAGCAAACTCCTGTGAAACATCTAATCAATAGCCTTTTGGAAGTCTAGGTAGATAACATCCACTGGGTTTCCCTGGTCTAACCTACTTGTTCCCTCTTCAAAGAATAGGTTTATCAGGCATGACCTCCCCTTACTAAATCCATGCTGACTTGTTCTAAGCAGACCCTGCACTTCCAAGAATTTAAAAATCTCATCCTTAACGATGGATTCTAGAATTTCACCGACAACCGAGATTAGGCTAATCAGCCTATAAATTTTGATCTTTTGTCTTGATCCTTTCTTGAACAAGATTACAAAAGTGATTTTCCAATCATTTGGGACTTTCCTTGACTCTGGTGATTTTTGAAAGATCACAACCAATGCCTCCAGTATTTCCTCGGCCACCTCCCTCAGAACTTCAGAGCCAGGAGATTTATTGATTTTTAAATCTTTTGGCTTTTCTAGCACTCTCTCTTTTGTAATGGCTACCATACGCAACTCTGCCCCCTGACACTCCTTAATTGTTGAGAAATTACTCACGTGTGGGTTTGGGTGGGGGCTGCAGTAGACAGCGTTTGACAGGTGCTGAGAGTCAGTGCCGAATGTTGATTGCATTGGGTATTCAAGCTGGACATGGTAGTTGGATTCACTGGTGAATAACTTCTTAGTTCAGCTTGCCAGGATGTTCAGAGTGAGGGGCTCAATGCTCTATCATTTCTTTGTTCATATTTGGGATGCCATCCTTTCCTAGGCACAGTTGAGTGATCCAGTGCCGTGTACTGTAATTCATGTTGTGTGGGTGCAGAATTTTAAGAGTAAACTCAATTGTGGAGGCTCCAAAACTGAATTCAGGAATTTAGTAATCCACGTCTGTGTTAGAAGTCTCCCATTCTTTGTTTTACTGATCCCGGGAGTGTTTGTGTGGATGCTGTCATCGAATTTACAACTCCAGCAGCCTGAACAATGTACAAAGCAGAAGAAATAAACATGTCAACCCAAAAAATGTTGAATATGAGACTAACCTGCTGTTTATGTCCATCTCTATGTATTTTCAAAGTGTAAATGATTCAGATTCTTTGAACTTCATGTGACATGGGCCAACAATTATCTTTCTCTAACATCTATTACTTACAGTCTGAGCTCAGGCACAGATATGTTTGATCAGTAACTTCAAGTCTCTTTTTTTCTTGCTGCCACTCTTACAGTTTGTCTAGTAGTGATTCTAATCTTAGCTCGGGACAAGTGTGGATTTTCTAGAAGCACCACTCATTATATGGTGGCCATGGCAACATCTGATCTGCTGTTCATTTTTTTCAAAGTGATACTTCAGCAGTTTCCATCTTATTATTATCCACGGTGTTTCCTGGACATCACTCCTGTGTGTAGTGTCATCTATGTACTGAGCTGCTGGGCCATTGATTGTTCTGTCTGGTTCACCATTGCTTTCACTTTTGATCGATTTGTCACCATTTGTTTTCATCAGATGAAAACTAAGTATTGGACAAAGAATACTTCAATTAGGGTTCTAACAATAATCTGTATTTTCTTTTCATTTAAAAATATTCCCAACTACTTTCGATTTAAACCTGAAAAGATGATCAACAATGTTCCATGGTTCTGTTCTACCAGGTCCAGTTACTATACTGACCGCCGGTGGGCAGGTTTTCAATACTTTGAGCGATTTTTAACACCAATGCTCCCATTCACTTTTATTCTCTTTCTTAACGTTCTGACTGTCGGACACATCTCTAAGACCATTACGGTACGTAAGGAACTCAGGGGTCAGAGAAAAATAGAGAATGACCCAGAGATAGAGAGCAGAAGGAAATCTGTGACATTACTCTTTGCCATATCTGCAAGTTTCATACTTCTCTGGTTGCTGGATATTTTACGTTTCTTTCGTGTCGCTCATTCCTTGGATTCCACTGCTTTCGGTGTCTTTTCACAAGCCTCATATATGCTGCGGGACCTGAGCTGCTGCACCAATGCACTTGTTTATGTGGTGACACAGAACAGTTTCAGAGACCAGTTAAAGCATGCCCTGAAATGTCCAGTTATAAAAATAATCCAATTGATGAATAAATCCAAGTAACAGAGAGTGAACATTAAAGGCAGCAGATAATGGCATGAGGAGTCCAGGTGAGGAATGGACTGACAGGAGAAGGAGGAGCAGCAACACGGTAACACTCCTTTCCTAATGGGCAAGGAATGATTCCATCTGAGGAGCGAAACCAAAGAGACTGGAGGAGCAAAACAGTGGGAAGTGTTGTCAGCAATCAGCACCCGTTAATAGAAAGCTGGATAACAAAAGTATAACTGAAAGAGGAATCAGACATGCACAGAATAACATCATCCCCAGCAACCAGTTGTCAGTGAGTGAACCAGATACAAGGTCAATGACCTGGAGGCAAGTATCATCGGTCACTGCAGGCCGGAGTGGGAACAGCAATGGCAGGCTCCTGTCCTCACGGAATTCGCTCATCCACTCATCTGGACACAACTAAATCAAAAAGGGAATGTTCCTATTACACAGAGTAATATACTGTAAATAATCCGTGTCTTTGATTACAGATGTATCTTCAGCAATGATTTCCTTTCTCTAGTTCCATTCCCTTCCCCCCGGCCTGATGCTGACATCACTCCCTCTCTTTATTTGGTTCTTTCCACCAATCAGCCGCTGTGTTGGTGAGGAATCCACGGCCCAGTCAGAGGGCTCAGTGACAGACCGGATCCGACACTGGGGAATGGGGTTGGATGTGACAGATGAGCCGACCCCCCCTCAGTGCTGCCATGAGAAGGTTTTGTGGCTCTCACTGACTCCATTGGGCTCAGTGGGAACTGACTCTGGGTGAACTCTGTTTGCTTGGGCCTTCATAATGGAGCCTGGGATCAATTGAAAGATCGATGGGCCATCAACAAGGATTATGTTTCCATCTGTAAAACAGCTCCTAAAACCCAACCTTGTATCAGCTCCTGATTGGCCGGTCTGATCAAGGTCCTGTTTAACACTGAGGTAAACCTCCTTCACTGTTCACTCCCCCACCACCACATTTGGAGCCATCTGTCACCTTCCTGACCATCGGAGACAAGCAGGAGTCTGGAAGAACCCAGCAAGCCAGGCAGCATCAGGAGGTGGAGAGGTCAATACTTCGGGAGTGGGGGTAAGGGGAGCTGCTGATAAAGTGGTGGGGGCTTTGGGTGGGGAGAGGGACGGAGTGCTGAAGTGAACACAGGTAGAAGATATGGCCTGATCAGTCAATGGGAGGAATGAATCCGATTGGTGGCAGGGAGGGGAAAGTGGGGCGGGGGGGGAGGTGGGGGGTTGGAACGGGAGTTGGTGGATGGGGAGGGAAGTTATTTGAAATTGGAGAACTCAATGTTGAGTCCTCCGGGCTTAGGCAGCCCAGGTGGAAAATGGGGTGTTGTTCCTCCAATCTGCGATCTGATTCACTGTGGCAAGGCCTCACTGGGCCTTGTATTGGTTAATACGCCTGGCCAGCTGACTGACCTTTCACTAGTAACAGTGATCACAACTCCTTCAGTTTTAAGATCGCGATGAATAAGGATAAGTCAGGACCTTGTGGGAAGGTCCTGAATTCGGGGTGGGTAAATTAAGACACTATTAAGTAGGAGCTAGGGAGAGTTAATTGGGAGGAGCTGTTATTGAGCAAGTCCACATTTCCCATGTGGGAGTTGTTTAAAGACCTGCTGATCAGACTTCAGAATGGGCATACTCCACTACGGAGGAAGGACAGGGATGGCAGGGGACTGTTATACCAGGTCCAGTTATTCTGAAGACCATCTGTGGGAACATTTTAAATAGTCTGAAACATTTTAACACCATTTTTATCATTCACTTTTGTTCTATTTCCCAACATTCTGACAGTGAGGCAAATCTATGAGGCCAATGAGGTGTGTAATAGACTAATGGGTCAGAGAAAATTGGAGAATGACCCAGAGATAGAGAATGGACAGAATTCTATGATCTTGCTCTTTGTCATATCTGCCAATCTTCCCCTCCTCATTTTTCAGCCTCTCCCCCAGATATTACATCCCTGCAATTCATGCCCCCTGTCTATCCCCCCCACCCCACCCCACCATCCAATATTGCTGTTCCCTCATATTTTACCTCCCCCCGAAAAATGCACCTCCCAGGCTCATACACTCTGCCTCCCGCTCCCCCTGTGCAGCATTACTCAAACTGCCCCTCCCCCCATCATGATCACCCGTCCTCCCCCTCCCCCACCAATCCCGTTATGGTGGTGGGGGGGACACAGTGAGCACATGCAGACACTTACTGACCTGTGGGGGGACTGCCTCACTGCACAGCAAGAGCCCAGGCCCCCTCTCCACCCCCACCCCCTGAGACAGGGACTTTATGTAAACTCCCTCAATCATTGTCACTGCCCCCTCCCAAATATTGTATCCTTTCCCCTCCCCCCAATTATGTTCCTGCCCATAATCCCCCCTCCCATCCTCCCGATGTTCAGTCTCTTCCCCAACACCTCCCCGGGATCTCTCTCTCATTCCCCCCTCAACAAAATATTGGACCCTTCCCCAATATTCTATTCCCCCTACGTTTACTACCCCATTCCCCTGTAACACCCCGACCCCTGCTAATTTGTGACCCCACCCTCAATTTCCCACCCCCTTGGAATTTTCCAGCCCCACCCACTTTCCCCTCCTTCCCCAATCGAATTGTCCCCTCCCTGTGCACCTTCATTTACCCCCCACCCAACTCTCCCCTCTATCCATACCCCCCATCTCTGTATAAAACCCCCTCTGTGTCTCCATTGTGTACAATTCCCCCACCCTCCCTCACCACCCCCACCCCTCACTGAGTCCCAGGCCCTGGGCTGGAGGGGGAGGGGGACACTGGGGAGTGTGTGCTGAGACTGACCGCCCATTTGACAGTGTGTGTCTTCATGCACAGCAAGATCCCAGTCCCCAGTGTTCCCCCCTGCCCCACCCCATCCCCACAGTTTGGACAACAACAGGAGACCCAGGGAACAGCAAGATCCCACTGTGTTAATGACATGTGCAGCACCATATGGTCCTGAGTCCAAATCTCCGTCAGGGACAGGAGTATAGAGAGGGAGGGATGGGGGACATAGAGACAGAGTGTATTATGTGTGTGTGAGAGAGAGAGATACTGAGGTGGGGAGAGAAAACAAACAAGATTAGGGACCGAGGAACGGAGACAGACACAGAGAGAAAATCCCGGGGGTGGCGGTGTGAGAGACAGAGAGAGAGAGATGGGAGTTGATTAAGTCAAAGCCAAGATCTTCTGAATCAAAAAACAAGAAAAACAAACACAATCCCATCCCTGAGTGACTTCCCAAAGCTCCCCATTTTATCAGCACTTCCCCCTGGTTTTAAACCCAGAGAATGGGAACAGATTTCACTGGGACCCAGGGGGTAAATGCTTTCTGACTGACCCCCCACCCCAAGGGTTTTTATTCTGAGACTCGATGCAGTGACTCGATGGAAGGGAGTCAGTCTCAGAGCCTGGATCTTGTCCCTCCCTCCGTGTTTAACCTGCCCCCTCCAGCTGCTTCCTTCCCTCTCTCCCTCCTTCCCTCACACACTCTCTGTCTCTCCTTCACTCCTTCCATCTGTCTCCCTCTCTCATTCTCTTTCTTCTCTCCCCACTCTCTCTGTCCCCATACCCCTCTCCATCTCACAGCTCAGTTTCTTCCTGCTCTCAAGAATGGATTGGTTTCTCTCTCTCTCTCTCCATTCCCCTTACATTCTGATCGAAATGCCCTCCCCTCCCTCCCATTTAAAGTGTGTTCCCATCCCCCCGCCCTGTCCTGTAGACACTAGCCCCGTCACTATCACATTGTGGGGGGAGGGGGAGGAGAGGTGGAGGGTCTGGGCTGGGGAAAGGAGGGATGATACATCCCACCCACTATCAGACCATCAGCAAACGGAGCCCGGGCCCTGTAGACAGGCTCCTGTGATGTGTAAGGGGCAACCCGCAGGCTGAGGGGTGCACAGCAAGATCCCACAGGCAGCTGGGGTGTGGCATACCTGGGGTATTTCCTCTTCTTTACCCCCTGCCAGAACAACTCCCATCCCCCAGCAACAAGCCCTCCACAAGCATAATGCTCCCCCTGTAATTTACACACAGCAAGATCCCAATAATACCAGCACTTCCCAAGTTCAGTTGCTGATCATGAGTCTCTCTCTCTGTCTGTCTCTCCCTGCCTGGAATCCCACATCCTGTCCTCCACACTCCTCCCCATTAAAATGACGACAAGTCACAGGATGGGCCATTGACGCACAGTGCGATCCCACAGGGTAGTCCCCTTCGTGCTCCAGAATGTGCTCAAATCCCACTTTACATCCGACAGGAGGCTGTGGATTTCTGTGTGTGGGATGGTTTTATTTGTTTGAACAATCAACCAAAGAAAGACAGACAGAGAGACAGATCCCCTCCCGGATACTTAGGGATTTGGTGAACCTGTGCCTTATCTGTGTGATTATCACATTTGGTCACCCTTGTTGCAACGTAGGACACCCTGCAGGTAGTTTGAGACACAGCAAGATCCCACAAGTAGCATTATTCTGATATTAGAACAAATCTTTGGAGAAAGTTTCTCATTTAAGGTTTTAATTCCCTCCTTGGGAAGTCCTGTCTGTCAGACACTCACTGGGGATTGATGTCTTTGTGTCAAATCCCAGGGCCCCAGTTACTTTAACTCCAGGCTTCAAATCTGTTTTAAAAACGACAGGCCGCAATCTGACAGGAGCCAGTTAACCAGGTGCTCCTAAAACCCAGGGTCCCCCAGAGGAGATTAAACTTCGGGGTAAATAAACACACAACTCATGTGGGTCCCCACGGGGTGCAGCCTGTCGACCAGGCCTCAGGCCTCAGGACCGTGTCCCCTCTGGAGAAAGCTCTTGTTCAAAAGTCTCCTAATCCCAAAGTTTCTCTCACTGAATCTTCAAGTGGCCAGCAAGATCCCTTGGGAGGAAAGAGACAGTATTTGTTGAAAGACAAAGGGGGAAAATCATTACAGAAAGATAGCACAGCAAGATCCCAGGTTTTCCTCTCTCAGTAACACAAAAATCTCTCAGCAGCATCCAAACATAAACACATCTGGCGATGAGCTGAGTTTTCAGGACAAAGCTTTGGAGAAACTTTGAAATAATGAGTTTGCTGATTAAAACACTCACTGCCTGCAACGCCTCTCCCTCTCTCTCCCCTTCTGTTTTCCCATCTCTCTCAATTTTTCAAATTTCTCTCTCACTCTCTTTCTCTCACTGTCGAATTTTCTCATCCTACCCTCTCTGTAATCAATATTACTTTGACTTTATGACAAGTCTTTAGAGAGTGTCACATCATTTGGGTTTTAATTCCGCCTCTCAGATCCTGGGGATGGCCACAGAGTCATAGAGATGTACAGCATGGAAACAAACCCTTTGGTCCAACCCGTCCATGCCGACCAGATATCCCAACCCAATCTAGTCCCACCTGCCAGCACCCGGCCCATATCCCTCCAAACCCTTCCTATTCATATACCCATCCAGATGCCTCTTAAATGTTGCAATTGTACTAGCCTCCACCACATCCTCTGGCAGCTCATTCCAAACACGTACCACCCTCTGCGTGAAAATGTTGCCCCTCAGGTCTCTTTTATATCTTTCCCCTCTCACCCTAAACCTATGCCCTCTAGTTTTGGACTGCTTGACCCCAGGGAAAATACTTTGTCTATTTATCCTATCCATGCTCCTCATAATTTTGTAAACTTCTATAAGGTCACCCCTCAGCCTCCAATGCTCCTGGGAAAAGAGCCCCAGCCTGTTCTGCCTCTCCCTATAGCTCAAATCTTCCAACATCTTTGTAAATCTTTTCTGAATCCTTTCAAGTTTCACAACATCTTTCTGATAGGCAGGAGACCAGAATTGCATGCAATATTCCAACAGTGGTCTAATCAATGTCCTGTACAGCTGTAACATGACCTCCCAACTCCTGTACTCAATACTCTGACCAATATAGGAAAGCATACCAAACGCCTTCTTCTCTGTCTTATCTACCTGCGACTCCACTTTCAAGGAGCTATGAACCTGCATTCCAAGATCTCTTTGTTCAGCAACACTCACTAGGACCTTACCATTAAGTGTATAAGTCCTGCTAAGATTTGCTTTCCCAAAATGTAGCACCTCACATTTATCTGAATTAAACTCCATCTGCCACGTCGCAGCCCATTGGCCCATTTGGTCCAGATCCTGTTGTAATCTGAGGTAACCCTCTTTGCTGTCCACTACCTCCTATTTTGGTGTCATCTGCAAACTTACTAACTGTATCTCTTATGCTCGCATCCAAATAATTTAAGTAAATGACATACTTCAATGCCAGGCTTTAAACCTGTTTTAAAAATGACAGGACCGCAATCTGACAGTAGCCAGTTAACCAGCAGCTGCATCCAAGGAGCAGGAGAGTCTCCTGCTCCTTGGATGCTGCCTGACCTGCTGTGCTTTTCCAGCAACACATTTTCAGCGCTGATCTCCAGCATCTGTAGTCCTCACTTTCTCCTAGAAGAAGTTAACCAGAGGCCCCTAAAACCCAGGAATCCCAGAAGAGATTAAATAAACACACAATCCATGTCGTCCCCCACGGGATGCAGCCTGTCGGCCAGGCCTCAGGCCTCAGAACCACGTTCCCCTCTGGAGCTTGGCCAAGGCTTCCCTCGGCCTGAACATTTTGGATCTTCACGTTGCAGCTTTCCCAACAAAAGTTCATCCGGATAAAAGAAGGAAAAGATTACTCTAAAGGGAGAGTGAGAGCATTTGAAGGCAACTTACACAGCAAGATCCCAGGTTTAAAAGCATCCCTGCCCATCCCCAATGTATGAATGTATCTAACACAGTCAGCAGTTAGGGTGGAACATGGTGTGGGAGCAGATCTTACCAGGGATTGGAATAGGATAGTGAGCGAAAGGCATCAGATTATTACACTCTGCAGTGACCTGGGATCAATTGCCTTTGACTGAAAACAGTTCCCAACTTGTATGTGCCTGTAGCTCCCTCCAGTCTGAAAGTCTCATTACCCTCTATCCTGTCTCTTGTCTCTGAGACAATGGCATATTCACTCCCAGGATAGAAACAACATGGGGCTAGATAAAGAGTAAATCTCCCTCCACACTGTCTGCATCGAATACTCCCAGCACATGTGCAGCATGGGGTTAGATACAGGGTATAGATCCCTCTGCACTGTTCCTATCAAACACACACAGGATAGGGACAGCACTGGGGTTAGGTACAATGTTAGGCAGCATTGTAGACAGTGCAGATGGTACCTTAACATTACAAAGGGAGATTGATAAACTGGGTGAATGGGCAAAGCTGTGTTAGATGGAGTTCAATGTCAGCAAGTGTGTGGGTATCAGGTTGGAGTACAGAGAGGGAGCACAAAGGAGGTTTACAAGAATGATCCTGGAGTTCAGGGGTTACATTCTGAGGGGACACTCGACAAAGGAGGCCGTTTTCCTCCAGAATTGAGAAAGTTAAGGGGTGATCTGATCAAAGCCTTCAAGGTATAAACAGGATGAGACAGGATCGATCAATATCAACAATTCCCACAGGTTGGAGATTCTAGACCGAGAGGGAGCAGAGTCTGAGAATGAGGGCCCAGAGCGTTCAGGAGAGATGGTAGGAAGCACTTTGACACACAAAGGGTGGGAGAGGTTTGGGACTCTCTCCCACAAACAGCAGTGGATGCTGGATCAGTCGTTCAGGTTATATCGGAGAGAGAGACATTTTTGTTCAGTGAAGATATTGAGGGATATAGGTTTAAGGAAGGAATGTGGAGTTAGGCCACAGATCAGCCATGATCCCATTGAATGATGGAACAGGATCGAGGGGCTGAATGGTCTCCTCCTGTTCCTATATTGTAAAATAACGATCTCCCTGCACTGTCCCCATCATCCCCTCCCAGGCAGGGTCAGAACAGGGTTAGATACAGAGTAAATCTCTCTCTACACTATCCCCATCAATCCATCCCACATTGTTTAACGGAGCTATAATATTTGAAAATGCTTCTATTATTCTGTCATTCATTGTCCCTCAGTAACTCTTGTGTGTGCGTGTGCGTGCATATGTGAGAGACTGAGACAGAGAGAGAGAGAGAGAGAGAGACCAGGGCCCTGCATCACTGGGTCAGGTACTGTTGTGGAGAAAATATAGAGAACCACCAGGAGACGCAGAGAGTTCTTCATGAAGTTGGTCTTTTATTTGCAAACTAAAAACCGTGACACTGAGAAAGCAGATTCTCGAATGTCCCCGAACCTCAGGGTCCGTGGATATATATCTATTTTTTATCATGTTTCTGTGTGCTTATCAGCATGTCCAACGATATTAATCAAAGTACCTCACTCCAGCTACACAATAAACCAGTGATGTTAGTTCCCATTATCTCTTTAGTTGTACATTCAACTTGATGTTATTCTAATGTCATGATTAGATATTTATTGCTAACTCTGCTGCAGTGATCTTTCATTGCAGACTAACCTATCATGACAGATATTTAGCTATTCCATCTATTACAATAGTCTCCTGTCTCAAGCTGACTCTACTAACTATTAATTAGATATTTTACTGTCATGTCTCAAATGTTTACGGTCCCAATCCTGTCATAATAACACTTAACAGAGAAACTTGCTTTATTACTTGTGTTTTCTCATCTGGCCATAGTGACCTTTCAGCCTTAACCTTACCCCGCTAATTGGTGTAAGAATGTTCCACTATGGTTATCCCATCCTGCCCCTGCCTTCCACAGACCACAGGTTCCCAGTGTGCTTCATGCTTTAACCCTTCCCATGCTTTCATGGTCTTTATTTTCCATTGACCTCACTCCACCAACAATACCATTCGTTAATTAAACAGTATGGAAGACAGCACCAATTCTCAGGAAGTGTTTTACTGTTTCTGTTTTTGTTAAAACGCTTGGGCGGTGTGCTGGCTCAGTCAGGAGACTGTCTGTGTGGAGTTTGCACATTCACCCCGTGTTTGCGTGGGTTTCCTCCCACAGCCCAAAGATGTACAGGTGAGAGGAATTGGCCGTGCTAACTTGCCCAGAGTGTTCGGGGATGTGTAAGTTAGGTACATTAGACAGTGGGAAAATGTAGAGTAATGGGGTAGGAGAATGGGTCTGGGTGGGTTGCTCTTTGGAGGTTCAGTGTGGACTTGTTGGGCCGAAGGGCCTGTTCCCACACTGGATTGATTCTATGCTACTTTAAAGGAAATAATGGATTGTCCGGTCACTACCACAGATTGTATTGGAATTTCTTGAGTTTAAAGTTGCTATCTAATGGCAGGTCTGTCTCTGTTGTTGTGAAAGACAGCACCTGAATGGTTTGCACACTGAGCAAATCCTATGTGTTGATGTTGCCCACTTATCACTGAGTTGGATACCAGAATGTTGCACATTCTCCCCGTGTCTGTGTGAGTTTCCTCCGGGTGCTCCGGTTTCCTCCCACAGTCCAAAGATGTGTAGGTCAGGTGGATTGGCCATGCTCAATTGGCCATAGTGTTAGGTACATTAGTCAGAGGGAAATTGGTCTGGGTGGGTTACTCTCTGGAGGGTCGTTGTGGACTGGTTGTTTCAAATGTCCTGTTTCCACACCGTAGGGAATCTAATCTATTTATGACATAACATAATACATAGTAATCTGAGATTGACCAAGTTCTGTATTTATTGTTACAATGTTTAGAGACTGTCACCTATTTGCCCATCTCTCGTCAACTGGTCTGTTGAATTTCACTTATGTTTTGCTAGATATGCCAAGTGGGAAGTTGCTCAGTGACATCTTAATTAGGTTACTCCGAAGTCCAAGTCCTCAAACAATAACGTGTTCCTTTGAGATTGAATTTAAAGGTGTTTCTCTGCAAATGGCCAGACTCAAAATGATCACAGCAGATTCAGCCTTCACTTCACAGCAAAGTATCATCTACCTTTAAATGGGAATATACGTCATCTTAAAAGCTAAGGAAATAATTGTGACTTTCAATAAATACTTCCAGTATCTAACATAATCCAATAAATAATGCATATCTTTTCATAATTTTTACTGGAACTATCAAGTTAAGATTATTATAAAGTTGTTTTAAACATAGGGGACTGTAACTACATTAACACTGCAATGACTAATGTTATGGACTACGCTAGACCACTCACAACATTCTTAAGCAGGCTGCCCAGAGCATAACTTTGCAATTTACTTCGGTAAGTGTACAGTGAAAATTACCTGGAGTAAGATAGCTATGTTGGTGACTAGATTTTAAACCGACAAAATCATTATTCACAAAATTAGACAAACAACAAAGAACCCCTACAGAACACAACCTATCCAGCCAGACTTAATTATGCTGTTCCGAGTACAACAGTTCCAATGTTAAAAACCAGTATCAGTGTGTGAGAAACAAAGTTCACTCACTACAATAATTTCAGTCGGAGACAAGATCTGAAGCAATCAGTATGTTTATTATACCCTTGCAAGCGTGGTGCCTGAAGTAAGGCACCCAGAGTTTAGCAAGTACATACCTTATATAGGATTCACTCCTCCCAACCCGGTGCCCATTACTATTGTTTATCTCTCGCCTTATCCGGCCTTGTGCTTAACAAAGTACAAGTTTTACTCGGCCATTTCACCACATCCTGCTGTGGCCCATTGTTAGGTATATCCTCCTTCACTATTATCCACTTCCTCCACCTGTGCCATTTCCTCCCTTTCCCCAACCTATGACCTTTTAATTGGGGTTTGTTTTTGTGTTTTTGCAGCAGTGGGAAACAGATGCTTATACCTACTGTTTGTACAGGCATATCTGGCTTAACCTACACCCTCACAGCACCTTATCTATTTGTCTGTGTAAATATATGGCTTACTTGCAGAATAGATTCTAGACTGCGAGTGGGCGTGTCCTCGCCGCTCGGAGGTCACGTGATGCTCTGATGCGCGCGCAGAGGATGGTCTCCCCGTTTCACGCTCCGGAAGAGTGCCGGGAGGTCATGTGATCAGCCGTTCGCGCTCCGGAAGAGTGCCGGGAGGTCACGTGATCGGCCATTCGCGCCCCGGAAGAGTGCCGGGAGGTCACGTGATCAGCCATTTCGCGCCCCGGAAGAGTGCTGGAAGGTCAGGTGGGATCGGACATCCAGGAATGCGAGGAGGCGGAGGATGGAGTCAGATCGACAGCCAATCAGAAGACAATCCCACCTCAGCGATTGCATGACGTTTTGTATTATATAAAAGACTGGGTCAGGGGTAGGAATACGTCTTTGCTCTTTGTGAACTGACTTACTTAGTAGTTTGTCAGGGACAGAAAGGTTTAGACCCAGAGCTCTGTGTACTTTATCCACTTACTGCTAGAATAAAACTAAAAGTGTAAGATTGAATATCTTCTCCTATTGCTTTATTTAAAGAGCACGCAGGACTGGGCTCACACATAGAAGAAAGTAAGTTGGTAGATTGAGCCTAAAGTCCAACATATATAACATCTACCATTGTTTGCAGGCATGTTTCATTCTTGTATGAACATTTTAGCTAATACAAAAACAATTATATATTTCTTTCACATAGTTTTCATTCTTGTTGACTCAGCTCTTGGTTGAAACAATTATACACTGGTGTGGATTCATTTACCTTGCATAAGTAATTATGATTGCAGAAGTAACACTACTTTACCTAAATCCCACTGTGTCCTTTTTGATTGACGGTCTCACTCAAGTCCACAAGACACAATGCAGTGGGAAAGCTCCACATTGCTGAGGCTTGTTAGCGCAGGATTTAAAAATAAAGTTGAACACTACTGTGCTCTGCTTGGTGTGAGTTCAAACCATTATGGATATTCCCCTGAAAGCTGATTTTAAATTATAGAATGTTGCTGCATCAATGAAGGCCAAAATCCATCTTGTCCAGAATGTGTAATATTTTTAAAAAATAGTTAATATGAAACAATAAAAATGATTTTGGTGATGTGAAGAGAATTCTGTGTGGAACAAAAGTGTGTGCATTTAGAAAAGGAGCAGGTGACAACTTGTGTTGACAGGAGCTGAAACAAAGTGACAATTCACTGCATTATCTCTAACCTTAATAACTTTGGTAAAAGCTTATTGTCCTGACATTGTATCTCAATTCTTGAGAGAAGCTGTGATGAACCATGCATAGTTGAATGAGACTGAATAAATAGAACAAAGATCACATTGATTATAACTGAGGCCTGAATTCTAAATGTTGTGAGCAGAAATTAATTACACCAGGATATTAACCGCACAAACTCTGGTGAATTAATCAGTCTGGATTAGCCTTCCTCTATCTGGCTCCCCAATAACTACTGCAGTCCTTCTGCAGAAAGGAGCAAGACCTTGCAAACTTGATTGTTTGCTGACTTCACATTGGAGGATTGAGGTCAGACTTGGCAAGGGTCCAAATTAAAGCTACTATCTGGAATCAGAGACAGTGGGATGGCATTTGAAACAAAAATTTGGACTTTCTTTAGTGTCACAAAGCGAGTCCATTTTTATCTAAAAGCTGTTCCTTGACTCAAGGAGACTCTGTCCTTGACTTTTGTTTGTGGTGGGGGTGGGGTGGAGGGAGTTCAGGCTCCGATCAGTCTGGTGTGGTACAGAGATAAAAAGGATTTTAAGAGGCCTTTTGTTTCCATATAAACAGATGAGCCTTCAGGCCAAAGTGATCAGGCTTGACAACTCACCTACATAATGAAAGGGCAGAGGTCAGCTCTTTAGCTGAGCAGGTTTGCAAAGTTCAACAGGGAGCTGTGTAGAAACTCTCTTTCTGCCCTCCAACTTCAACTTGAAGCATCGATACTGGTTTTTGACATTGGAACTGTTGTACTCAGAACAACATAATTAAGTCTAGCTGGATAGAGTGTGTTCTGTAGGGGTTCTTTGTTGTTTGTGTAATTTTGTGAATAATGTTTTTGTCTGTTTAAAATCTAGTAGTCAACCTAACTATCTTACTCCAGGTAATTTTCACTGTCCACTTACCGAAGTATATTGCAAAGTTATGCTCTGGGCTGCCTGCTTAAGAATGTTGTGAGTGGTCTAACCTAGTCCA